>NC_140212.1:4790452-4957952 GCF_951802725.1 Rutilus rutilus
TATAACAGCAACGAATGTAGATATGCAGCATAGTCAGCGGTGCTGGACGTTTTAGAGTGGAAGGGCAAAGATGGTTGGGTAGTGACATGACTGTATGGTAAATACCCCATGAATATTCATTTCCTTGCACTGATATTGATATGTAATCTTCTTAGATGCTGCCTAATTTTCATAAGCCATAAGTTGCATGCTGCTTCGGAATATAGATGTGAGTTTTTACCCCTTATCTTTTAACACTTAGAGCTGGAATGTCAAAAATGTAGTGTACATGTAAGATTAGAAGTTAAATTTCAATAAAATTGTCGTAAAGTTTGAATTTGAAGGAAAAAAAATGATGATATAGCCTCTAACCTCTGTACACCTGAATGTTTATGCCTGTTTGTGGTTGTATGTGTTTAGCTCAGTGTTCAGACAGATCTGACCTCCCGTTACTCAAAGGAAGTGCTTTATTTTGAGGACGGCTATCCAGCCCCCCTCCACTCTTCCTGCTGAGTCCTGTCACCTTTGATCTGAATGGCTCTCCATTATGCCACAGTCTTCAAATGAGCCCAGCGCTTCCCCACAGCTGAGCTTTATCGGCCCCTGTGACCTGCTCTAGAGTATCTGTGTCATCTCTCCCTCGCTGGCTCTCAGGAAGCTTTCATGCGCATCACTCATGCCTCACAGATAAAATGTAGGCGGTGATATATGGTTACATAAAACACAGAGTTAGGATCAAGAAATATCCATTATTCCATATTCATCAATTAACAAAACTGAATCAGTGATCGAGATATGGAGTTAGTTATTAAAGTGAGCAGGTGTGTTCGTGAAATTTTGTTTCAGCATAGAGCGTTTGGATTTATTTCGGTTTATTATGGGTTCTGTTTTTCTAGCAAGATCTGGCGACAGGAATGAGTCATGGCTCGTACCAGATTTTCTGAAACACGTTAAAGTAAGTCATTAACAACTAGTTTGGTTCCGTACACACTGCATAGAATTTTGTAATTGCGGTTGCCACTACCTGCAATTCTCGGGAGTACATTTGGTTGAATGCGGTTGTCACTCCTGTAAATTACTGAACTGTGTGTGTACAGAACAGGATTAAGCACTAAAAGGTGAATTGACAAGCGAATTTAGCTGCAGTCAGGGCAGTGTGTGTGTGTGTGTGTGTGGCCATTAAGTGCATTGTTTCAAATGATCGCACATCGTAGTTAAACACGCATGGGCTATTAAGCGGAGCCTAATATTTTCCTCTTTTATTTCACTACAGTAATGACAATTTGCTTAATTGTCATGAAAATGTCAATTAATAACGTGCAAATATAATTTCTTTATTTTAGGGTGAGCAATGACCCTGGCATTACTTTGTGAAATTCACTCTAGGTAAACATATACGCTTGTGTAATAAGAGAGTGAATGAGAGACAATGTGTACAGTCATGCCATGATAGCCATATGGAGAAATGGGCTTCTGTCATTCTGTATCACCCATAATTGACTGGGAGATCTGCTTATAACCCAGACAGAGCTCAGCCGTGGCTGCTGGCAGTGTATAATAATGCAGATTTGGCTCTTTCTTCCACACTGTCTTTTCTGTCTCACATTAGTTTTGTTAAGAGGCTGAATTGCTCTACAGGGTTCAGCTTTCATGCATATACATTGAACACACTGCTGAATTTTAACAGCCACATTTTTTTATCTCCACATGAATGCATTATTGATGACCGAAGGCTGCATATCATGAGTATAATGTGGCAGTGTTTCAGAGAATATGGATAAATGGCAATTTCCTTGCTTTCATTTCTGTTTAGAATTGTGTGTTTCAGGCAGGCGAGGACTATACAAAAGGAAGCCTGATGCATGATTTGCCCGGATAATGGTTAGTATGTTTGAAGGACAGATCTGTGCAATTACGGCAATGTGTTTACCAGCCCCATCAGCGGGGTAACAGCACAGCAAATCTGAATATTAATAAATGCACTTTGTCCAGTTTTTATACTGATTAAATGTTGACTTCTGACACCCGCTCGAAATGAAATTTCGACACAAATGCACGTGTTTAAATAAAAGGGCCTGATACAAGAAAAAATTGGCTTGATTTTTAGCTTGACCAAATGAATAAAAACCAATGTGCGCTGAGCACGTGTTTCTGCATACAGATGAACAGAGATGAAAAACTAAATACGCTTCGCTCTGATGTTGAAGGCAGATCGTCTTGCAATGCCTGAGGGCCAAATCAGACCTGGATGATGTGCTTGTACTTCGACCGAGAGCAGCGTTGCTCAGACATTCCTGTCGGATTGATTCTGAGATATGAAACTAGGCACGTGGCCTTGCTGATATGTGGTGGCCATTTTGCTTTAGGGTGTTGAACGACGTGACTCGCTGTAGTACACATGGATCTTTTGCCTCTGAATAATGTGCAGTGAATATGATGAGTTTCCGTGCGCTGAAATAAATGGCTTCTGATAGGTTTTGCCTTTTATCAGCTCCTTTAGCCATTCAGATTCCCTTCGTATTACCATATAGTCTTGCAAGAAAGACATGATGAAAGTTGTATCTGGCTACTGCTCACAGGAGGCAAACCTCTCTCGGTTTGATGTAACTATGTGTTTGATATCTCCGAAGGCCAAACTTCACCATCCGTATCGCCTGCTAGTTACGATAAAGGATAACAAGATGATTATAAAGGAGAGGACCGTCAGAAACTCAAGGACTTGGTAGTTTATGCGCATGGCCGCATTGCCAGAGTGAGAAGACGGATGAAAGGTTTGTCCCCACGTGACGGCGAGTGCCTGGGGAAGATAAGCGCAAGACAACAAGACGTTCTCAGCCTGAAGGAACACGCTGGTCACAAAGAGACGTGGGACAGAGGAACATGCAGGTGTAGCCCCATTCATTTGCACCGCATGGAACATCGTGCTCTCTTTTGAAGGCTCATGGGAGCAAGGGATTGAAAAGAAAAAAGATCAATATGGTTTGCTTCATTGAGACAGCTAGTTTGTACAGAAGCAAAGCAGATTATGAACATACACAAGCGAGACCCATGCCTAATGCAGGGCACTCCCAAAAAAAAATATTTGCATTCATAAATATGTGATTATTTTTTTCCCCCTCCAAAACTTTTACGCTCAGACAGCAGAAGAAAAATAATTTCAGATAGGTTACTTTCTACTTTCAAAGGACACTTCCATTGCATTTCTCTTTGAATTATTAGGTCATGCAGAGACACGTTTGTGATTTCACTAAACCATTTCACTACTGCTTCCCGTCACACGTGCGCCCGAACAATGTCTCGCCCCACACCCGCTGTTTCTTCAACACCTCTCTGTTGAATAAGATTGGGGCCTCTGCCAGGACGAGCAGCAACAATAACGCAAATATTTAATTTATGAAGCGCAAATAATTCATGCATGCAATCTGTGAAGAGTCCACCTTGAATTCTTGCGTTCTGTGTTTGCAGGGATGTAAATAAACTGCTACACTCAGGACTGTCTGTCTTTCAAGTGGAAGACGTGTTTACCATTGCCTTCACATGTGCCGTTTGTTCCTCATTGTTCTCTGCAGTTTTCCTTTGTAACCCGCGTACAGGCTTTTGACAGCGTATCTCTTTGGACGGCGTAAACAAGCTGTGTTCTGATGTTGCTTTTGTGTCATGCCTGGGCTCATTCCAGGTGTGTTATTGTGCTATTGATCCTTGTAGAGTTTCACCACGCTCATGCTGTATCCCAAACCACACTGATTTGTAGGACTGCTCGTGTATAAGTAGGTTGAACCTTATTGGATTTGTTGGTGGTGAAATCACAAATCTTGACTGCACTGAAAATGGGGAGGGGGTGTTTAAAACTTCAAGCAGTCTTTTGCGCTGTCGGTCAAAAGATCAATATTATATTCACGAAAGAGGACGGCTTTGCTCAGACGGGGGTTTAATTTGCTGCTTTCTCAGTGTTTCCCATTTGTTTTGTTCCGAGCGTGGTCGTAAGGCATAGTAAACAACAACGTGATAAGCCTTGTTCTGACGTTTCCATAGGCATGTTTGTGTAATTTCCTTTCTGCCTGTGGTCTATAAGAGCATTTTGAGATCTGTCAAAACAAGTCACCTTCTCCATGCACTGCTTCCACATTGGTTTTAATTAGGACCTGTACTTTTGTTATCTTTTGTTAAATGAAACCACAAAGCATTCATTTGATTGTACTCAAGAGTCTCGAAAGCTATACACATGTTATGAGATCTAACTTGTTTAGCAAGATTATCTTCAAATGTTTGCTTTGCTTTATAAAAGATACTGAACAGAAAATGACAATAGAAGAAGGTCTGACCGGGCACTCTGACATTTTTGAATGCAACAATGAATTAAATTAATCTAGTGTAGCTAGAATGAATCTGTGTTAAAGTGTGTGTACAGTGTACAGCTTGTCCATTTTTGTTTTCCAACCATTTGTGATTACTGTATAAATATATATGTTTAGATGTTTTATTAAAAGCACTCAAAAGGAGCAATTTCTAGGCAATGAAATGTTTTAGAGATGAGTATAACTAAAAAATGTAGACTGAATTCTACTCTTTTGATTACACAGATGAAAGTTTTCTCCCAAACTTTGCAAAGTAGTGGAATAACTGATGACATCTGTTTCCAGGAGACCATCAACTGAAGGTTCAACATTTGCATAGTAAAGGATAAATGTATAATTCTGTTAAACATGCCAATATAGAGCATTGCGCAGGGGCTGTAAGCTTAATTGATGCAGCAAAATGTGCATTAAAGTCTTTATTGCACCTTTAAAAGCTGTTCCCAACAAAACTCCATGGTGCAGAGTGTTCAGTTAGCGGCTCACGGCTTCATAAAGGGCCCCAAGCGCTTCTGAGATGGCCTGACAGCCTTGTGTAGCCCACGCCAGAATCAATACAACAAAGGTCATTTGCTATTCCAGTCATAGGCAGCTCCATTCTCACAGAACTGTATTTGATGCATACCAAAGATGCGCACAATGACCTCGCTCCTCTGTCATTATGCGAGCAAGATGGAGCATCTATTCAGCGGAGAATAATGTCATTTAGTCATCTGTCGACTTGAACACCAATTTAGTAAGGAGGGAAAAGAGAGGTAGTTAATGTGTGTATAAGCTAATGCTGTCGCTGTTTCCAGCACATAGACATGTGGCAAGCTGGTAAGATATGTCGTGCTTTCGCATGTTATGTTAGCTAAGACGTTGCTACATCACTGTTCCCTCCTGAACTTAGCTCACTCTGTGGGGAGCAGGTGTGTACAAGTGTTGTTTCTCTAAGCTACTCTGACGACTTCTTCCACATGAACAGCCGATTCGCTTAGACATGATACTGATGTCAGGCGTCGAATGAAAAAGTAAAGCCGGCTGGGAAGCAGCGGGAAGGCGAGGCTCTCACCATCTGTGCGAGTGACCTGCCAAACACAGGCTCATCATCATCATCACTCAAAGAGCCTAGTGAAGGCACCTGACCACTCATTTGTCCATCTGCCAGTGTTGGACTGCCCTGGTTCTGGCACTGTCCGATTGGCCCACTGAGATGTGCATCATTTTAGTCAATCAACCGAGCAACATCGAAATGGAGGATTGTCGCTTGACTTGTTCAGGGTGTGATATGCCGTTGGTGGAGGTCAGAATTCATCTAAACTTGTGGCAGATATGGATATTTAGCGGTAGCATACCCTTTACTGTTGGTTTTAAACAATCCCTTTCAGTGTTTTCATGGTTAGTGCAAAAAATATGGCTATTTTCTACAAGATGCATGCTCCGGCATCTAGATATTGAGTTATTTTTGCACTGAATTAAGTAATGGATCGCTAAATTACTTACATGGTCCATGCCGGGATGTATAATTATCTAGCATGGCTATTGAATACAGGGCTAATTTAGCATGACTTATTGCATGAAATATAACTCAATTCAATTGATTACCCTCACTACCTTGTTCAATTCTATTTAGGTACAGAGCAGCAGCAGCACCGGGTTGTTTTGCTAACGGCTAGCCTCAACAAATAATTCCCTTAGGGAAGAAAAATAATGTAGTGCTTGTTCAAAATAAGATTTCGATTGATTAGCTGCCATTCCAGCAGGATAGGGTTGATATTCTTTCAAAATCCTCATGTTCGGTGCACTGGGAGGATTATCACAGGCTCACGGAGGGTCTAAGGTTAGCACTGTAATAGGTTTATGCACAAGTTTGTTTGGCTTCTAGGAAGCATCATTAAGAAAGAAAGTTCACAGGGTGCTGTGGAAAGTCTGCGTCTTTATCATCCTCTGGATGTTTAATTTGTGTAATCTATCATTCTCTTGCCTCTCTCCTAGAGTGTGTTTGACCCCATAAAACAGCATTAGGGAAATCAGGAGAGAGTGGATACAGAGGCATGGGTGGAGTCGCCAGTATGCAGATTTATTTGATTTACTGCTTTATCATGATACAAATAAAAGGTGTGTTTGATCTATGAGTGGGAATTCAGAAGGAATCAGGTTGCATGCAAACACACAATACTGTCAGAGAAGCACACTCAATCATGCCTGCGTTTGCCATTTAGATTGTGATGAAGATGCTATTACTGCCGCATGGTGCAGAGAAAACAAGAAAAGATATTTTATGCTGTCAGCTGAAGAGTGCAAATGAAAATGCCTGCAATGGCTGAAAATGATTCTGATCAAACCGTTTCCATTCCATTCCTGATTCCATTGCTTTTTTCCCACTCACCTGGAAGTGGGTTCTGACTTGAAGAATCCAAAATGCAAAATCCAAATCCAAAATGTCTCACATGTCTGTCTAACAGAGGCTAATTTTGTTTTCTGCTAGCTAAATTAGACTTATTGTGAATTCTTGACTGAGGAAGACTACACAACAGACGAGTGAGGATGTCTTTTTTTCAATGCACTTTCAGGCACATGTTTTTACAAGCACCATGGTATCATGGTATTCTATGTAGTATCCTGCAAATAGTATCCTGTAAATAACATAAAATATGTAAATAACATAGTTTAGTAAAGTAAAGGTACCATATTTTTTCTGACATAGTACCATGTTTTTTAAACCATAGTCATACCATGTGTTCTTGGAAGTATTTTGGAGTTCTATGTAATGCAACAATATTTCTGCAATTTTTTTAAATAGAAATCGATAAATCAAAGTGCCATGGTAATGCTGTCTGATCACTGCACCAGTACCACTGCAGTGCATTTCGTAAGAGCATTCAGAAGGAGTGTTTTTGCTCACTTCTGTCAGCACTCGTGTACAAAACTGATTTGTTTCAAATCTGACTTAAAACAATTTGATATTCTGTCATTGTCTATTTTGGTATGTTTTTGTTTGCTTCATACGCTTTCGTGAACTTGGTCAATTGTTGGCAGCATTCTGTTTTGATGACGGAGCTAATTTCCACTCAAGGCCATCCATTTTTCTGCGTGGCTCACATAAAGAGCCACATAAATACGACGCTGGCTTTGTTCTGCTGTGAAAGCACAGTGTCTATAGTGACATCACTCCAGATCGCTGGGATTGGTTTTGAAGTCCTTCAGTGCTCCAGTGGCTTGCGGCTTGCTGCTGCATCATGGTATTCAAAGCGGGTGCGTCTCTGTGGCTTGAACTCTGGTCGCAAGTCATAGATCTAATGCTAGTCATTGCGTCAGCATCATAGAATATGTCTGAGTAGAAAAGTAGAAAAAGTAGGCCATCTACTTTTAAAACGGGGTGTTTTTATGAGACGTGGAGCTGTAACTTCAGCTGTAAGAGATTGCTTCAGAGAGTGCATCGATATGATGCATTTCTGTTGGCAGATGTTGAGATATAATGTGTTTTGTGCTCATTTAGAAAAATTACCCTGTGGCGATATCTTTGTGTTACTGTAGCAGTCAGTTTGAACAAGGCAGATTCAAGAACAGCAGCTCCTGACAGTGTCTCTACAAAGCGAGAGGCTTTGGCTTTAGAGACGGCCATGTTCCTGATTGATTCCTCTCATTAGATGCATGGATACGCATTCCAGTCGCCCCTTCACGTCTCACTTCCGTCCTGTTAACCTATGGTGAAGGTTGTGTTGGAGACACTTCTTCTATCTCTGTGGCTAACTGTGAAATGGCATATAACAGCAGTCAGCTCAAGTCTGATATTAATGATGGTGCTGGCTTAAGCACCAGGATCCATGTGTGATGAACCAGGCCTGCTTCGGATCTCTCTAATGGCCTGAAAGACTTCAGAGGGAGCTGGACAGGTCTCATTATCACCAATGTTCTTCCAAAGGTAAAGCGCCTAGTAGACAACAGGCCTCTCCCTCAGTGGAATTGAGACGACTGTCTTGAATCTTGCAGCCATTGGTTTTTTCATTAAATGGGACTGTTTTGAAAGATCAGATGATTATGAATGGGTGTTTTAAGAGAATTTGTTTGGCAGCTTTTTGCAAGATTGAATTCTAGAATTGGCAGTGCATAATTTTTTAGGTATCTCATAGAGTAACTCAATTGGAATGACAGATCATTTCATAATCGTAGATTAGCATGTGGCGCAGACTGTCACCAGTTAGAGCTGCTAGCAACCAGCATGCCTCATCGCAATTGCGAAATAATATAAATAGATAATTAATGATGAATGCAATTATTATCAATATGAAGTACATTTTTTGCAGTGTCGCTGTAATTTGGGAGATTCATTTTATATGGGAGGAATGGAAGCAGCTTGAAAGGCGAGAGAGGAAAGAGGAGTAAGGGCGAAATCAACAGAAAGTATAATGAACATCAAATACTTTTTTTCTGCAGCGCAGGCAATTGTTATTGTAGTTCTCAAGGAAGCGTGTAATGAACTGAGGGAATATGGCATTTCTAATCTTCTGATGTGCCACAAGGAGCAGGACTATGTGGAATGCACAAGTTTTAAAGATGGAAATGAAAGGCAGCTCTAATGTTGTCACACCTCAATGTATTAAGTATGTATGGAAAAAAAGTATTGTATGTTCACCATTTTCACATCACGTATACGAAAATGTCACTCCGAGTGGTTACAAACTTTAATATCAGCTGCGGCTTCTGTATACATTTCGATGTAACTTTATCATGACCATCAGCATTGTGGTTTTCATGGACTATAGGAATTCCATCTTAACCAAAATAGTAATTTTATGGATCACAAACTCTTAACACTTGATTTGTTCTTTATATCTCTGATAACCAGGTTATAGTGTAACCGAGTGATTCCCAACCAGGGATACGTGTTCCTCAGGGGGTACTTTGCTGCTTTAAACCTATAAAACAATCAAAAAAAGTGTAAATGACACTCATTCTACGTAATTGTGTGCGTGTGTGTGTGTGTGTGTGTGTGTGTGTAGAGAGAGAGAGAAAGAGGCTGTAGAAGAGTAGATTTCAGCAACATTTACTTTCACAACAAGCTTTCCCCCCTTTTTCAGCCCAACAAGTGTTGTAGCTAACCCATGTTAAGTACTATTTATATACTATAATAGCATTTATTAATATTTAGAAATAGCTTTTTCATATTTTAGTTTGTTTTAACATTTTTGTTTTGTGCTTTTGTCTTTTTTATACATTTGTTTTAGTCAAGTTTTTCACTTAAATAATTCGATTTTACTTCAGCTTAATTTAAATGAACAAAAATGACAACACTCCAAACCAGTTGGAGAATAACAGATTCTATTATTTCTTAAACTGGTTCAGTTTGAAAGGGAGATTCCGTTGTACTGGTTATTTTATACAGCATGCAATGTTTTTTTCTCCATATCAATCAGTTTAATTGGAAAGCATTTTTGTCCTGAGAAAAGAAGACCCTAGTAATCTCACATGGGTCTGTGCTGTGGGTCAGTGTTCTTGTAGTGCCATCATCAGCATAGTGTTGTCAGAACATTTTCAGTATGCCTGCAGCTTTAAAGTGATTAGTCACATGGAATTCTTAGCACAAATGATTGGCTCACAAAGTTGCCCATGAGCAAAGATTACAGTTTTTTTCCCAGGTATTATTGACCTCCTTGGTGTGTCCTTTTAAGCCTTTGATTCATGGGTAAATTCTTTGAAATGATGCTGGGACACATGCAACAAACTGGCAAAAAGTTCAGCAGCAAGCAATAATCTTTATAGGCTCAGTATTGGTAAAACTGTTTTACACTGTTTGCCGTTTTCATTGGTGTTGCCTGGCAACGCTGCTTTAAAAGCTGCCCTCCGGATCGCCAGTCTGAAAAATGGAACGCTGTGGACATTTGCTGTATACACATTTTTAAATCACAACGGCCCCATCTAAATTCTCCCTTAAAGTGCAGTTACCATTTTGTAATCCTAGTCAGAATTGAGCTAAATTGGGCTGTCTCCATTTACTTGTGTTTGTTGCTTATGGCACGTTATAAAAAAGCTGGCATAACTTGGAAGAGGGACATGGCCAGGGCCAGGAATGAACAAAAGTGACAAAAATACTCTAGATATTTTTGGACAGTGATATATGTATTATTATACAGGTCAATCTGGTTATGAGTGTTTAGACGTGGCATTAAGATGAATTAATTCTATACAAGTATTTGGCATAAATGGACGGTTTATAATGTGCCCTCAAAAAAGTAAAATTTGTCCCTGAAAGTCAATTCCATGGAGACAAATATCCTTCCTTAATTAAGAATTAAATTTCTGAATCTACCTGTGACCCTGTTTATGTTGGTTCTGTCCAGCTAGAAATGTGAGGGATCTCTTTTATTGTCCATCTCTTTGAGTGCAGACACTGGTGTGAATAGCTCATTAGCCCATCCATTGATTGGGCGTCTCAGCTGCCTTGGTGAAATTCTTTTTTGCAAACACATGGGCTAAAAGGCAAAGCAATCGATCAATGATCAGGAAGGCAATGATCCATGCAGGAATCTGAGTGCCAACTGGCTAAAAGGCATCCTAAGGAATCTGATGTTGTCCTCATTTTCACTCAGAGGTATTTTCTTAGAAACGGAGGAGTATTAATGAGCCATAACAGGTCTGACTGCCAATATATTATTTGTAAAGTTTGAAAGCTTGTCAAAATGAATGAACGGATAAATAGCATTCATAAATGTTGTAAAATGTGGTTGTGTTTGTTAGCATTTTACAGGTACATTCAAGGAACTATTGTTTTTCATGATTCCTTATCTGTGAGTAAAACATTTTGTTAACCTCATGACAAATGCATCTGGAGGCTGTGGTGCTCTGATGGGCGAGAAACATATTTGTCCTGACATTTTGTCTCTTCAGGACATGCATTCAGTGTGGTCACCACTCAGAACTGAATACTGTCTGGTTAAATGCAAGATTGTCTTTCGAGGAAAAAGCGATTTCAACTGCATTTTTTGTAAACTATACTATGTCAAATATATTTAATTTAATTTGATCCTATGTTGATTTCTCAGTAGTTACAGTAGCATAATTGTGCTGACCTTTTCATTTTGCCCCTGCATTACAGGAAACGAGTTAGCACTACATCACACATTATTTTATATGTATTTTACTGAGGGTTGTGGCAAGGCCTAATTTTGCAGGCCAGATCACTTCAGGGTGAGCTCACAGAGATTTTAAGTGCTGTGATTACCCAATTATCTGGGTGCCTATGAATTTTTTTTTTTTTTTAAATGATTGTTGTCATTTTGCTTTTTATTGCAATAGTGACCTGTATCAGGAAAGGCCCAAGAGCAAATATGTAGTTTTTAATAGGGCAATAACTCAGGTGTCCAGCTGGGTTTGGCTAATAAACAAACAGGACTATGGGAAATGTAATCTCTCCTTAGTGAGACTACCTAAGCGAAAATGACTGTTGTTAGGAATATTCCTGCTATATTACGTTTTCAGGCATTGTGGAATTGAATTTGTCTTAGACAGTTTAGGTAGAATGTTCAACAAAAATGTGTTTAGTGCAATTATTAGGATATCATTGTTAGGCCCCTTAAGCTTTTGCGGGTTCTATGAATTGCAATGGCAAAATCTTTCATACTCCTTCCTTAATGTTATTTGTCTAAAAATGGTTTAATATGCAGACAGATGCATTCTTATACCATATTAGATGGCGTTGGAGTTATTTCACGTGTGGATTTCATTTTGTTTTGTCCTCTTTAAGAATTAAATCGTGATTCGTGACATCTCACTGACTTTTTTTATTCAGTGTATATAAAGTTTAATACAGATGTTTTTTTATGTGGCTGCCACTGAACAATGTAATTTGGCTAAAGTCACAGGAATCTGGACAATCATAATCATGTATAATTACTCAGTGAATTTTTAATTGTGGCAATGCTTTCTAATATTGCAGTCTTATCTGGATTCCACAATCCATTTCAGAGGAATAGTCCCGTACTTCTGCTGGTATGTAATTTCTCTTTTGATACGGTACAGGTACACGGTGACCTTGTCTGTAGCTACAGAAGCACCTCAACCTGAAATGTGACTGAAAAGCGAGGGCAAAGGCTGGTGGACTCCAGCCTGCCTGAACAGTGCCGGTATAGAGTTTGAGTTATAATTTAGCTCTCCTTGTGTTTGAGTGATAGCCGGCCTCTAAAAGGCCTGTCTGCACTGCTGAAAGCCTCGCTGATGTACGAGCACACCTGTCTGACAAATCTTCCGTGTCAGTCAGTGACTGACGAGCATTCATCATGTTTGTAATTTTTTGGGTTGTGAGTCTGTCCTGGATCTTAAATGGAGCAAATACAATGTGATTCTTTGCTGCTGGTTTGGCTGTCTTAGATTTGAATCTGGCAGTCCCCTCCTTCTACCACTGGAAAAATAGTTCACCTACGAATGATTGCCATTTGCTGACCCTCATGTTGTTTCAATCACATTTGACTTACTTAGGTGAAAACACTTAGGAACTTTAGCAGAACGTCTGAACTGCTCTTTTCCATACAATGATATTTGTTCATTTGCACTGCAACATGTTCCATGTTCACCTGTTTGTTTGTCTTTTAAGCTTGACCGCATCCATCCCTATTCACTTTCATCGTATAGATAGGAGCAGCTTGGAGATTCTGTGTTTGGCAGAAGAAAAAGTTAAATGGGTTTGGAATAATATGAGGGGTGAGTAAAGGGTTTTTTTTCTGGATGAACTATTCTCTCAAGACACGTGTTCATAATGGTAAATGATTTGTTTTTATTCCCCAGAAACTAGATCAGTAAACATCCTTATTCCAACATGAGAAAAAAAATGCTGACATTTATTTAGTTTTTACATTACCTTAAGCACATTGGTCTGATTGACTAATGTGTTTAGGGTAGAACAGACAGTCAATATAAAAATGGCTTTTTCACACTCAAAGCAAGGACGCAATGCTTTTAAACCATGTTTATGCTAGAAATACTGATATAGTATTTGCACAAATTTGCGTGAGGCTGGAATCATGGCTCTGTTCTCCAGGGATCTCTCAGGAAACCATTAGAAGTAACATTCAAAAGTTTTTTTTTTTTTTTTTTTTTTTTTTTCTGGTGTAAGATTCAGGAGTAGGCACTTACCCTGTCATGATCAACCTACGGCAATTTATATGAGAGATGCTTTTAAAGCGTCTGCATTCAACAACATCCAGTCCTGATAGTAATATAATCAAATATAATATATGTATGTATATAGATTCCTTAAAATGTACATTTGTGTTTTATTCAGCAAATGTGTGGTCTCGTTGCTTAAGTTGTATCTTTCATACTGCAAGTAATTCACACTTGTTTACTGCCTGGCTACTGCACAGAAGATACCTGTTACATTTCTGGATAGAATATATAACAATTTTAGCCATGAAAAGACAGATCTGCTTTTAAATAGAAAAACAACATATTTCATCAAAAGTTCACATCATAATCACCGTGATCTTCTATTCTACTAGATTTCCTTCTCAACAAACAGTCAGGTCTCTAACGCGCCTATGGTAGTCGTACAGCACAGACGGTATTGCTTGGGACCACAAAGACTGTTCCACTACTCTTTACACATGTAACAGTCAGGTATGAGAAACAACACCTTCTTGAGGTCTTAATATCATCTGTTTTCAGTGAATGGCCTACAAATATCACACTGCATATTTTGGCAGCAAGTCTCTCCCTCTACTTCTCGCTAGTTACCACTGTTCCATTGCCATTTGCCACATCTGACAGCTCATGATGAGGGGATATAGAGCTAGTTATAGATTTTCAGACATCCCTTCCATTTGAATTTGATGTCTGTGTCAAGGCAAAAAGATAAATGGCAAGTTGGAACAGTATGTTCTCCACTCTTGCCTTGTCAGTTTGCTTGTAGTATTTGTGGTCCTCTGCGTGTGCAGCTTAAAAGGCATTGTCCAACACATTTATGACTGTAGCTTTAACCTCAACAGCAGCTGGCATCCCTTTCCCAGAAATCCAGAGCCTTGTAAAAGGAGACTGCTGGCTGGTCTCAGACATCAGAGCCATTTTGGAAGGGTATCGCTTCAGTTCTCCATAAATGCAGTGGTTCCTCATAAAGACATAAATCAGAAAGCAAGCCACTAAGATCACAATGAAAAGTAGACCAAATGCAGCAATCAGTGCCACGTCCCACCTCTCAGAGTTCTTTACGGCTTGTTCTAATCCTTTAGTTAGGACATTGACACACTTGGTGTCGTGTTTATGATGGATGCTGTGAATGTCCACACACACTTTGTACTGTGTAGCAGGGTTGAGATGTGTAAGATTGTATACAGTTATGTCAGATGGTACCCTAGCTGTGAATGCCATAGTTGGATGGTTTGCACTGGGCATTGTATACCACTTAATGTTTGGCGCCAGGCTACCATGAGAGGACTTCCAGGATATCAACACAGAGTTGGTCTGTACAGATTGGATGTTGACATTCAGTGAGTCATTGACAGGCTGTGGGAAGTATCCATTTACCTCCACCGAGACAGATTTTAGGTCTGCCCCAACAAGATTGTGTGCCACACACGTGTACAATCCAGCCTCATTCTCAGTGATATCATAAATATCAAGGGTGCCTTCAGGGTGCATGTAGAATCTCTCAAAAACTGCATTTGGGATGATCCTTCTCCCAGACGGAGTCACCCAGTATATGTCTGGCTCAGGTTCAGCAAAGGCACGGCAGTGCAGGGACACAGATCTCCCACTATCCACACTGATTTGTGTGGGGAGGCTCTCTGAAGAGATGAGAGGCAGACAGATCTCCATCATCTCTCTGAAGTGAACCTGCCGCACATGCTGACCTTCATACTCTGGAGGTTCCACACAGAACAGGGAGTCAGGCTCCATGAAACGGATGTTTGTCTTGTTCATGTTCATCCACCGTACAACGCAGTCACAGCGGATAGGGTTAGAGTGCATGCTTACCTCCCGAAGATTTGGGAGGGACTCTACTGTGATCCGGTGCAGGGCACTTAAAGCATTACCATTTAGCATTAGAGTTTCCAGCCTTGGTAGCCTATAGAAAGCATTTGGATGTATATACGAAAGTTTAGGGTTGTTGGTGGCTTCGATTTTGGTCAGTTCTGGGAGGTTATTGAGGGCAAAACTATCAATGGACACCAACTCAGGCATGCTGTTAATGCCCAGTTCCTTAAGATGGAGCATGTCCACAAAGTCGCCCCTTTGAATTCTCCCAATGGGGTTCTTATTGAGATCCAAAAACTTCAGGCTCTTAAGATGCTTGAGAGCACCATGGGGTACCTTAGGGAATGTATTATCATAGAATGAGATACTTTCCAGATTGTCAAGGCCCAGAAGTGAATCATCTGGTATCTGTGAGAGGTTCATTCTAGTAAGAACCAGACTGCGCAGGTTTCTTAGAGGCTTGAAGCTCATATCCTGAATTGAAAGGATAGGATTTTCCCCAATCATTAGAATTTCCAAATTCGGTAATGGCTCAAACCATTCACTTTTTATACTCTGAAGCCGGTTGGAGTTGAGGTGCAGTCTCAGCAAGCTCTGAAGGCCACGAAAAGCCTCTGGAGAAATAAAGGAGATGAGGTTATGATTCAGGTAGAGCTCCTGAAGGTTGGTCAGTTGAGAAAGGCTGTTGTCTGGTAGGGCGCATATCCAGTTTTCCTCCATGTGTAGGGATAAGAGTTGAGGGAGGTGGCCAATGTTGAAGTCACTTATTGATGACAGGTTGTTTTGTGAGAGATCAATCTCAGTGATGTTGGGCAGGTAATCCAAAGAGTGCTCAATCTTAGCAATGTTGTTGGTCTGAAGTAAAACGACTTGTGTATCAGATGGCAATCTCATGGGCAGGTTAAAAAGTCCCAGGTCATTACAGTCAACAGTAGGAGCCTCCATATAGACGGAGCTAGGGGAAAACCAGGGTCTAATTTCACATACACAAAGTTTGGGACAACTGACTCTCTCTTCTGTAGCAAGAACAAAAGTAGTCACTGCAAGGCCCACTAGCAAATAATCCGCAAATGATATGTCCTTCATATTGGCACAGTTCCCACCAGTCAGGAGTTGGTCCTTAAAGATTTTGCAGCAAAAGGACTTCACTTCAAAAATAATCAACCATTTGTGGTGATCACTATTGAATCCAACAGAGGGCCTTCCCTAGGCCCTGACCGATGTGCTGTCAACAGATGCAATGTCCCGTTGCTAAGTCTCCCGTTATTCAGATTGAAGGTGGTGTATGGAATTTTACTGGTTGGGCAGATAAAGGTGAAAAGGTCACCATTAAACCTCGGGTAGCGGTGGTTTCAGCTAGGCAGACGCAAGGCTGTTCATTTCATTTAATACTATGGATGGTGCCATCATCATCCTAATCCACTTCTACCTGAGGAAAATAAGAAGAAAGAGATGAAAAATATTAGCATATAATTATCGAAAAATGCAAGGGCATCACTAAGGCAAGACAGAGGCATGCTGACATTTACAAAAGCCACATTAAAGCACTCTGATGTCTGCTGACATTTTATTCAGCAGTACCTTGCACGCTAAGCCTTTGACATATGGATATGGGTGTCCTTCACCCAAGATATTATTTTGGGATTCTAAAGCCGAAGTTGTCCTAAAATATGGGAATTACAAAGCTTAGTGTGTTTGACTTGTTGTAGGCATTAATATTGCTTTTTATTTTTCAATAGGGTACATTCCCAAATCCCAATGCAATGCACCATGATGAAATGTTATAGCTATGTACACAAAACATTCTCATTACACTCATGTTTAGTGAAAATATTGCAACTGGGCTATAAGCAACATATACCATGGCCTTGAATATTATATATTTTAACTGCACATGCCATGTTGGGTCTGTCTCAACAGTATTATACCAATTGTTTGTTATTTTCCTACTGTTAAAAGCAACTATCTTTGTTTTGCTATGCAGAAGAGCCTTTAAAAAAATCCAACAGTAATTCTGTGAGAGCTCTCTGCATCACCAAGGTTACCATGGAAGCTGTAGCCAGAAAGAAAGTGAGTGAGACAAAAGGAGTGAGAATTTTCCATCAAATCATCATCCCTCTTTTTAACTTCAGTGGCTAAGGAAGGTGGTGAGTAAGTAAGGATTCCACAAAAAGTCTGCAGTAAGCTTCGCAGACATGGAGGAATGGGAGTTCATCCCTCAATGCTCTGTGGAGGTGAGAGTGTGTTGAGTATTTGAGGGGGCGAAATGTG
This sequence comes from Rutilus rutilus, assembly GCF_951802725.1. Classification (NCBI taxonomy): domain Eukaryota; kingdom Metazoa; phylum Chordata; class Actinopteri; order Cypriniformes; family Leuciscidae; genus Rutilus; species Rutilus rutilus. The sequence continues at coordinate 4,808,002 of NC_140212.1, forward strand.
TGATTTTTCCAAGGCAACAAGATTCTTCATAAAGCCAAGAACATTCAGAAAAAGCGTCAATAAAGGGACCTTCTGGTGACTAATATTTGTGGCAACAGAATCTGTTTGAAATACATGGTATACAGGGCCTTCTCCGTTTCAGTTGTTTTGTCTGGTAATCATGATTACAAAAGAGTATCTGATCTGTTAATGTCTCGCCATCACTGAACTATACTTGTGTTGTAAACAGACACACTAGGAACTACACTCTCTTTCCATAGACAGAGTCAAATTGTTAATTGCAAATTGTAAAGTCTAGCGGGTAATGAGTGCTATTAAATTTGGGTGTTTATTACACCTCGTAGGTGTGCGGCTGCTCTCACAGTGGTTGGAAAATGGATGCTTCACAATACCTGTGTCAGCCAAATGCATCTAGTTTTCCTGACTGACACGAATGGCCTATTTTCCTAGGTGTTAAATGGAGCACTGCTCCTGCAGTACCTGCATGTTCTCTATGGTAGTGCTGGTTCACTACTAGTGCAGAGCGTAAGCATGCTTGTCTGTTAACAGCATAGTGTTAATGTGCAAAAGGCGAAAATGCAGTTAGTTATTCTTTTGATCTCTTTAGTCTCTTCTAATTTGTGATAGTTCTGGACCTGTGATTTTTCCAGATATTTAACAAGATATTAATAGTGATTTAAATTAGTCCTTAGTATTTAATATACTTTAAGTGTAGAACAATTTAAGGGTGCATAATAAATGAAGTGTTTCTCTTATTAGAGACGGTTCACATTCAATATGTTTTTGTACTACTTTGCATTTTCTGTTATGCAGGATTGTTTTTATTATCTTGCCCTTTTAGACAAGGTTATGTTTTTGATGCAGGGCCAGAGTTTCAGTGTTTCACATAGTGAATAGGACCATTTACCAATGCACAATAAAGGCGTAGTTCAATGGGGCTTGAATAATTTGGCACTGTTTTGAGTGTGTTACATCAAGGTTTCCATAGTTCCACAGAATTATCTGCAACTGTTTGGTATGTCCACAATATTTCAGAACACAATTATTTAGATTATTCAACTACAGCTAAAAAGGTAGCTAAAACTATTTGGCTATTTGGCATATTGCATGTACTGTATATTGTGAAGTGAGAAAGAAATCAAAGACAAAACTTTTTAATCATTCTGGGGTGCGTTTCCCGAAAGCATCGTTGGCCAACTATGGTCGCAAGTTCCGTCGTTACCAATAGAGTTCAATGGACATTGCGATGAACTTGCGACCATAGTTGGCCAACGATGCTTTCGGGAAACGCACCCCAGCAATGGTAAATAATGTCTTGTTTTGCATGTAATGGCTGGCTCATGATTGTGTTCTGGAGGCTGTTTCTGTTAAAGTATCCACAAAAAAATCTCCCAGGAGAGGAGAAACACTAATACAACTAAACCTGTATTAACCTCCAATAACTGTAACAGCAATAAAGGTACTGCACACCCATTCAAAACTCCAGTCAAAGACAAATGAAGGGAATTAGGCCTAACCCAGTTAAGTGTAGGTGAGAGCGTAGACACTTAAGGACTTGGAACAACACCGTGGCTCATAGAGCGTAAGTGGCAATACCTTGCATAGTGCGGCACACTTTCAGAGACAGAGAGAAATGCAACTAATACCAGAGAAAATGGAATTTCAAGATGGATGCTCTAATCACCGTCCTGATGTACTGCAGAGTAAGTCAACGAAATTGGAGGGAGAGGAGCCGGAGAATCGTTGCCCGTCATTATTTGCCAGACCTGATATCACAGAGCTAGCATCATCTTGATTGGGCCTGTGAAATATAGGGGCATGTTTGAATAAATGTGTCCGGTGGGCAGAAGGCCTGCTGACCCTGGGAAGTAACTCAGGCTGAACGGTGGCAGCCCGGCTCCAATGTTTGCTTTGGGCCGTGCTATTTGAGATGGGCTGTAAATCTTGGGCTGGGGACTGATTACTAAGCTTGAAGTCCTCTTAAAGCTCAAACTAGCCCCTCTGGGTATTGGAAAATAGCTGTAGCAACTCAGTGCAAACTGCTCTTGGGATTATGTTTTTGTTGTTTTGTTTTTTCATTATGTGTGTTTTTTTTGTTGTTTTTTTTACTTTCATTTGTGGTAATCCTGTTAGATGTGTTGAAATAAGCAGTATTGACTGGTCCTTGTACCTAACTGATATCTACCCCTAGAACCCTTTTTTTTTTTACTGTAAAGAAGTTATATTGCCATTAAATTGGAGTTTTATACATATTAAGACCACTTTTCTAGAAAGTGCATTTATGTATTTTGATTTTATGATGTTTTATTTTTTACGGGTCTCAAACAACCAGTTTTCCACTTCCTAGCCATTATACTACTTCACTTAATTTTTTGTTAATTGTCATAAGCACAAAATACTTTTTTTGGATTAGAACATATCTGCCAAGAACATAAAAGTAACCAGCAAACTTACATGGGTTATTTTAATATATGCAATGTTGTAGCTGTAGAATTTAATTTCTAGTTAAACTTGTGTCATACAGATCACGTACAGAAAGTAGGGCAACGGTTCACACAAATGTCTACAGAAAGACACCCCTCTTCTTACTCTTACACCCATGCTCTCTCTCCTCTTTGTATTTCACTGCAGCTTTCATTTTGTTTCCACCTCTCTTCGTATGTTTAGTGTAAGTTATTCAATCAGGCCTGGAGAAGACGCAAAGGGCCTAGCAGCCAGCCAGTTTGCATAGACCTCTCAGTGGGAGGCATAGTCTGTTTCGCTGTTCCTCCCCCTGCCCTTTACTTCATTGATTTGCGATTAAAAGGTAAGGGACGAGTCCATTAAATAGGCTTTGCTATGCAATGTGTGTGCATATTGTTTCCAGTGCAAGGCACAGGGAACATTTCCCTTTGCACCTGCTCCTATATGCTCACAAAATCAGCGCAGAGTCGACGGTTAATGTTGAATCAATGTTCCAAATTAACCGATGGACCCCACAGGTTTCAGCTTTTCCACCGCCGCATTTTCTTTCCCTCAAAGAATACAAGTGTACATAGACAGTTTCTAAAATTTGTAACTGACTGTTTGATGCTGATTTTCTCTTTTAAGAAAATCAAATTCATGCTTACATATAGGGGTGTGCGATATCATGACTTTTGATCGTGAAATGTCTCCACAATCTGCTTTTGAAGAAATATGCTAGTATCAAGCTACAGTGCATTCTGTCAGTTGCAGTTCTGGCGCCTCCGGTCCCACATACTGTACACATGTTACACATCACATGTTAATTTAGAGATAGAGTTACGCACACATGACATTGCAGTTATTCACAATCATGAAAGTGTATTCTTTACATGTGTTTTAAAGCCTTGTCGTTTAAACATTTTATTCACATGCTTTTCTAAGCGTGTACACCCCAACCACGCGAACACTAAAAGAGTGTCAAACAGCCTTTGAGTACTAAACTACGTTATCTTTCGCATCTTATTGTGCTTAAAATACACACGAGGTTTAAACACAGCCAGTTATGTCTTAAGTGAACATAAACAGTTGGAAGAAAACCGGATGAGTGTCTGTATATTACAGTCTACGGTAGGTCTATATTAGATCAGTGCATGAGATCTTAAAGTGACAGCAGCCTAATAAACCTGCTGCTGCTTGTCATTGATGTTAATCAAACAACAGAAGGCAAGGAGCAAATATAGGCAAAAAAAAAAAAAAAAAGGCAAATATAGCAAGGAGACATTTTAATTGTTTATTAATAAACAAGTGTTTTCTGTGTCAGTGTTGGCTGCAAATATGAAGTTGACGATACTGACTCGCGATCTTCGCAGTAGTGAACGCGCCAGAGAGAAATGCACATTTCATACGGATTACATAAGCAGAGAGCAGTCTGTTTTCTTTCGGTTTGAATTGAATTGAATAGACATTTCAAGCTTTCTATAGATATATTTCTCAGGTCTGTGAGGCAAGTAGGCTACCTTATACGCTGAGTTTCGGTTCATTTATGAGACGAGCTCCAGTTCACGCGCCGGCGCCTCCGTGTCGTGATTATCTATTGTCTGCTATATTTACTTCTTATTGATTAAATCCAGGCAATTGGTTGATGAAACTTTGATTAAAATTAAGATACAATAAATACAAAACGAAATTCACTTTGAAGAAAGGCTTTGTGCTTTCTGTTTGAAGTCTCGGTGAAAGTTTTAGCAGTGAAAGTGAAAGCAGTCTTTTAGTGCCGCTTTCAGAGCGGTCACGTCCGTAACATTGTTTTTTCCTCATAAATACGAACAATAAAAATAAAAATAAAATGAATTTTTTATGTTCTATGGAGAGCCAACCCTTCTTCATCCGGTGGGTAGTATTGGTTTGCGTTGTGTAATTCACAGAATTACGAAAAAAATATTTTGCCACCTAAGTTAAAGATTTTTTGTGCCACATCGAGACTGATATTTTTCTAATGTCTGGACTCCTTTATAAAGGGAGTATGGATATATAAACAGACGTTTCGATATATTGGTATTAAATGCATTTTCTGAGAATTTCTATTTCAAGTTTTTACTGCAAATGTCACGTCCATACCGCTGGAATTGTCCAATTTTAAAGAATTTATCCTCAAATAGTTTTGTGGTGTAGGTCTAGGCCTACATATTTTATAATGTCACCTTCAAATAATACTAATAGTAATTTAAAGATGTGGTCGCATTGGATCTGGACGGGAAGGATAACTCTGGGAGTTGGAAGAGGTGTGTCACGATTCTGTCTTCTCACACCGCAACACAGGTTTGTGGATCTAAGTGTTGCGATTTCGGTTTCATATCGCATATCGTTACAGCCCTGGTCTTTACTGAGTCATTACTGCTTGTATTAAGTCAGGTTCAACTGATTCTCTGGGTGCAAATGTAGTTTGTAGTTAAACACATAACACATTGACATTAATTAGAATGCATAATGTTTATATGCCGCTATAATAATTTTTAATCAGATAATTCATAATTTTACATCTCTAATTATGCATTCTCTTTTAGTTTTCAGTAGTTTTCCAGCATTTTCCACTGAGTTCTAAATATGCTGTAAGAACATTCGGACTCATCTGTCCCTAACAGTTGATCCACGGTGTTATTGCATATTGCTCATACAGAGACATGAAACGTTGCTGTTTGCTCTAACATACTGTACATAACCTAGCCTAAGGGAAGGATACCGTGCACAACGCACAGGATAACTGCATCACTAAGCTACTCTTCTATATGAAGAACCTAATTATGAAAACCAATAAAATTCCCCAGGGTACAAATACAGCATTTCACTCTAATTGGGCCTGATTGATTGAAAGCTTGTTCCCAATAGCAAGTGTCAGTCAATCTATTGGTGTAGCTGTGCATGGTTTAGTGTTTTCTTAACATCCCTAGCTTGACTGTTTTTGCATAATGAGATCCCAGTTCTCCCAGTATGTGCTTTATACCGCACTGGATACCTCTACTACAGGTATCATTCTTATCTAAGAACAGATGGAGAGCACAGCAGTGCTTCTCAGATGGTTCTGCTCTGTTTACTCCTGAAAGCACAGATAGCATATGCTGCTATCATTTTCTCTTATCAAAATCTATAGTTTGAAAAAGAACTAGTCGAGGCTTTTGAAACAATGAAAGAATGTGGAGTGTGGTGACCTTTTCAATAGACAGAAAATTAGGATAAGTCATAGGTAGTTATCTTTTTTGCTATATATATATATATATATATATGTGTGTGTGTGTGTAACATTATCGCATTAACGCGTAATTCTAAATCTTTAATGCGTTAATATAATTTAATAAAAATAATGCAAATAAATTACTGAACACAGTTAGATGACCTTGGGAGTTGGGAATTTATCACACTGAGCATCTACAATGGCTCAAGCACCTGTAACCCTGGTAGGCCGAAATGATTTGATTACTGCAATTTGAAAAACTCACGGTAAATACTGTCCACCATTAAGCAAAGTCAGTAAAAATATCACACAGGCACCCAAGCAAAATTGATCGTTCATTTAAAATCCGGCCGTTGTTGTTAATGGGTGTTGTAGAATTTTCATGTTTAAGCAAACAAAAAGTGCATAGAGCTCCTAATTTTATTGGCTGTTTGTTGGTTTTCGATTTAAAAGTTTGAGAAATAATTTCAGTTTGAGAATGTATATCAGTACTTTTTGAATATTTCCAGCACATTAACAACACAGTGATTTTATTGATAACCGTGAACGTTTTGTTTATAATCGTGATATTAACTTTTCATACGTTTCATCTCTAGCACAGAAATATCTAGCAACTCCTGCTTCAACTGTACCATGTGAGAGACTAATTTTCACTCACACATATAGTGCACAAGAAGAGGGCTTCTCTGGCACCTGTTATCTTAGCAAACTTGTATGTCTTAGCAGCTGGTTAAATGTTGACTAGAAAAGAATAAGTTGTGCTCATAAGTTAGTTTTGGTAATCGAAGGAAGTGTTGAATCTGATGGGTTTACATTGCTCAGTATAGCATATAATGACAAAATAAATGTGTTAAACAAGATAAATGGTGTTTGCTCAATTTTATGATAAGTGTACGAGCATTATGATCTGCCAGATCAAGCATATTTAATGCATAAATAACATTTCAAAACCGCACATCGACCATTGCTTTGTGTCTCAAACTGCTTGGTACGATGTAACGATCAGAGAAAGCAATTTTCCAGCACCTCATCATATAAAGAGGGACTAAAATCAGTTAGACTTCAATGAGCTCACAAAAGCCATGTCTAATAGATCCTTATATCAAGGGTTTTACTTATTGTCTGTTAATTAGGGCAGCCATCAAATGGCCCATGTGATTACATCTTTGATTAAAAATTGCCCGCTCAGGCCTAAGTTTGGAGAGTTTGTCATGAAAGAGACTCCAAGGACACAAATATACACAATAATATATATATACTACTGTATAGCCTAGACAATATTTTTGCTCAACATTTTTGCTTTGTAAAGCGTCAGTGAATCCCCAGGCCCGGTAATGGTTGTCCCACAGGACATGGTCCTCTATGGTAAAACCTACTCATTATATTATTTTTATATTCCAGGCCACGTTACTTTTGCCCCTGAAACAAGTTGATCTAATTGGTATCTATTTACTAGTAGATAAGGGTCACATATGGATATTTACATATATGGATGCATGCAGTGCATGCAATCTCCTTTGACTTTTATTTTAATTTGATGCACTATCCTAAACATTTGTTACAATGATGCAAGCACATAAAATGCTATTTGCAATCTCTGACTTGTGTATCAGAAAGTACGATGCCCGTGTGCAACGATTCCCCTCCGCCTCCGTCTTCAAAAAGATGTGGGAGGACAAACTCCCTGGTTGTGTGATTAACAGCTGGGTTAAAAAAAAAAAGTCATCATCTGCATTGGAGATGTTGTGCTGTGCATGGTATAAAGTAGACTGAAGCAATGAATGCAGATCAGACGAATGGATCCGAATCACAATGCCTCCATTCAACGATTCATTTAACGATCCTTACTGTACAGTGGATGCTCAAGGCGACTGCATTTTAAATGCATGTGCTATAGGGGTGCTGTAGAACATCTTGGACGGCAACAGGGTGATATAAGTGAGATTGAGAACAGCCAGATGCAAGAATGCCTGTGGCTATCCGTCCAGGACGTGCCTTGTGTCCAAAAAATACGCATGCCAAGCTGGAGCACAGATTTCCTGTTGCTGATGCACACATGCGTTGGTTCTCCGACCGCGACATCAGCAACAGGAATTCTGTGCAGTGGTCCAGGTTGACATGACTATTTATTCAACTACCATACGGGCTTGTTATCCATTTCCCCTCCATTTCTGCTCCTTCTGACGCATATTATCTCACTCTGGCGCATATTCTCTCAACTTGAATGTGGATAGGCATGCAGTAAAACGACTGAAATGTATATTTATGAACAAAATAGATGAGGTTGAATTGGCAAATATTACAACTTACCGTTTCAACGTATGTCATTCCGGTTGATAAAGCGACATGTATTCCGTTCATCTATAGCGCAGTGCTCCAGAGAGCGGGAAGCGCGCGCCACGCAAATGAAAATATGCGCGCGTGTTCTTCTTTTAACGCAGATGGAGAAATAACAGCGGTCCTAACGTTGAGATTTTGCCGTGAAAATGAGGCAAAATCCAGCAGGTGAGAGCCGTCTGGAAGCTTTTTAGAGTCCCTCGCACTGACAACCTCCTCCTTCCTCCGCGTTCAGAGGCGCATCTGCAGCCGCTCGTTCGGTTGTCACATTGACATGCCGCTGTCTCTCTGCCCAGCGGTCATTAATATCGGAACAGCCCCCGAGTCTCCAGAGAACAACCAATAGCGGCGGGGCGGAGAGAAACTCTCGCACCTGATTGGCTAAACAGCAACGTCTGTCAGACAGGAACCGTTGGAGAAATAAAGAGAGACTAAGAAAATGGATATGGTGGTATTAATTTCTGATTGCGTAGTGTGTTGGGTTGTCTTTTGGGGACATTATGTATAAAAGTAACAGGGAGTAGGCTATGAGAAAGTTTCTACAGTAATTAACTTAAGTTTTGTATGGCTACAACAAAATATAAGGTTCGTTTTTTAGTTAGTCACACTCACACACAATTACAATAACTTAAAACTGAATTGTTTCACAGACTGATGATGCGTTTAACGGTCATCAGCGTCGTAAATCCTGCAACGTTTTTCATATTTTCATTTTTTTTTAAAGTAGGCTATGTAGGCTACATTTATAACACAATATGCCTAGGCCTACATTTTATATTACATTTACAACAAATAATAAAATAAAATAATAACTAGTTAACGCTGCTGTGAGGGTGTTTCTAAAACAGCGGCTGTGATGTCAGTAAAATTGACATCTTTCTCTCTTCCGACTGCTGTTATCAATCGCTCTCTATTTTTTTCTTCTTTCTAAAGTTATGGTGAAATAACTATTGTGGAGTTGTGGAGTCTCTCATTCACCACTATCCACCTTATTTTTCAAATAAGAGCGGGTGTGGCCATTTGTAATTTTAATGTGTCTGGCTTCCGGTGTCATTTGCTTCCAGTTATTTATGTACAAAACAGCTCGTTATGCTGCTTTATATTGCAAACTGGTATTTCTTATCATATTATTTTAATGTATTGTCTTAATTATAAACACGTAGGCCTACACACTGGTTTACTGCACTTTGATAAATTCTTCTTGTTATTTCCATAACAGCTAATAAATCGGAAGCTTCGCACATTCACAGAAAACACCTTACTTCCACGTTGAAAAATAAGGTGGACAGAAGTTTTTACCCAACTATGACGACTTCCACTGAAATGTGAAAAAGGTAAACTACTCCAACGCGATATTTCTGAGTGTTGGTGTACTTTTATAAAGTTAATTCCTGTATTGGCACACAGATTCAGAACATGCAAGTGTATGTTATCACAATCAAAACATTTAAACTGCCTAGAACAAGCTTTGTTATATAGTTTAAATCATTCATGAAAATGAAAAACATTAAAACATATCAGACCATTGTTTTTATAATGGTATAAAACATTTAAAAGAAGTGACAACTCGCCAAATCACAATGTTGCTGATATACAGTGATATGAGCACTCTTTACTTGTATGATATTGCTTAAATAATGTCTGTGTTTTTTTAAATATATATTTTATATCATTGCAGATGAGGTGTAGTGGCTTGATTTTAGGACCAGAACTGCCCAACAACCAGTGTTTTGGGAAGAAAATAATCAAGAAGCAGAAGGTACACTTTCCATGCATCCAATCCTTTCATTGTTTCAGGGACTTTGACTAAAGTACGTCCTCTTTGCTGTGAGCTGCCCCTGTTTTCAGGGATGAATTCACTGTGAAGGTGCTTTCCTGAAGCCTATATGCCCAGGTCGTTCACAGCTCACCCTCGAGACTGCACACACCTTGAGAAAACAGGGATATAACTCACAAAAGACTCCCGATAGGGTCGGACACTGGTCCATTTTTCCACATCTGGCATCAAGAGACTGCTCTGCCAAAGAAAAATGTGCATGTACTATGAAAGCATAAATCTGGGTTTTGGTTGATGTCAGCAAGTACGCGTTTTTCATCAGTCCATGCCCCTGTTTATGAAAAATTTAGAGGAATACTCGGAAGTTGTGAGGTGATTTCTTCATGGCATTTCACAGCATCTGTTTTCTGACAAGGACTTGGAGGCAGTGCAGTTTATTGACTGGAGTTCCACAGTTATAAATATTTTTACAAGAAACGAAGAGAACATGCTCTCGCAGCCTCTTACAAAGACATAGAATCTGGAAAGTTTTCTGAAGAGTCTTTAACAAAAGTAATTTTAAAGCTATACATTCTGAAATCACCATTATTCCATTATGGCCAATATAGATGTGCTTGCACAGTTGTATTATTAAATGGTTCTGAATTTAATTTCTGATTAATATGACTAATCTGACTAATAAATTAAACTACTCCTCTGCTAAGTCATAATCTACAGAAATCCTAAAAGAACACGCATTTTATGTACTGCTTATTTCTTGAACTCAACATGCCATAAGTTGTTTTCTGGAGATCTCAAGTTGTTTTCTCTTGTTTTTGTTTAGTTTTTTTTTGCTTGGTCTAGAAATGACAAAGGCATATATCTAGTCCTGCATCACGGATGAGCGAATTCATTTTTACTTTGATCAGGGACTCACCCAAGCTGAAATAGCTCTATGTCCGTCAGTGATAGACTGTTTCTAAATCAGTGTCCGAAGCGGCCTACAACTTTCACAGACACTCCACTGACTCTGTCTGAACATGTGGTCAGTTTCATTGCCAAGCAACTCATGTGGTAAGCGAATGATGAGATGCTTTTTTCTCATGAAAAAAAATGCTGTTTTATACAATAAAACATGAGTAAAAGCAATGTTGCATTGATAGATCATAGCTATGACATAAACCACTGACATAACAATCCCATTTCGCAATAGTCACTGCATCAGCACATTGCTTTTCAGTTTGGTGGAGTTGCTGGACAAGTGACTCTCCGTAACATAACGTGACAGTGGCATTCCTGCAGGGATGTGCGAGTTTCCTGGGAATACGTCTCTCAAACGGTCGAGTTTTTGCAGTACGGGGCTGTCTGAGCCTGCAGTGCAGTAAACAGGCCACCCAGCTGGGGGTTCGTTTAGTTAAGACTGATGTAGAGACATTCTGCCAGCAGCCAACCACACACAACATCTCACTCTCCTCATTAGGCCTCCACGCGCCCATGATGTTCAAGTTACTTTACCAAGGCACATTTCTTCACAAGAAACTTAGAGAAGATGCTCTTACAGCCTGTAAAGTTTTCCGAAGAGCCTTTAACAAAAGTCATTTTAAAGCTACATGCATATTGATTCTGAAAACACCATTATTAGATGTGTTTGCACAGTTGTAAGTATTATTAAACGGTTCATATTTTCATTTCTGATTAATATATTAATGTTACATTTATTCAGTGCTTTTTAGCAATAAACTGCCGGCCACCAGGCTAATGAACTAAACTACTCTTCTGCCAAGTAATAATCTATGGAAATCATAAAATAATGTTTTTTTTTTCTTCATGAAAACTGAACTTCATGTCGACATATCATAAATTTTCTCTTTCTTTCTTTCTTTTATTTTTTATTTATTTTTCTTTCTTTCTCTTTTCCTTCGTTTGCTTGTTCGGTTCTTTCGTTTGTTCATTCAGTCTTTTTTTGTTCATTTGTTCTTTCTTTCTTACTTTCATATTTATTTATTTCGTTCATTTGCTCGCTTGTTATTTCTTTTTCGTTCCTTCTTTCGTTTGGTCATGTGTTTATTCATTGTTTGCTTTCTTTATTCTTTCTTTTGATTCTTTTGTTCGTTTGTTCTTTTATTCATTGTTGGTTTTTGTTCTTTCTTTCTTTTCTTTCTTTTGTTTGTTTGTTCTTTTTCATTTTTCTTTCTTTTCTTTCTTTCATTTGTTAGTTCGATTGTTTGTTCTCTCTTTCATTTGTTAGCTCTTTCAGTCATTTGTTTGTTCTTTCTTTCTGTTACTTTCATATTTATTTATTTTGTTCTCTCTTTAATTTATTCACATGCTTGATCTTTCTTTCTTTCTTTCTTTCATTTGTTCATTAGTTTATCCATTGTTTGTTTATTTCTTTCTTTTCTTTCGTTTGTTTGTTTGATTGTTCTTTCTTTCATTTTTTGATTGGTTATTTGTCTTTTTTTGTTTGTTTGTTCTTTCATAATTTCTTTCATTTGTTTATTTGAGTGGTCTATTGTTCTTTCTTTCTTTCTTTCTTTCTTTCTTTCTTTCTTTCTTTCTTTCTTTCTTTCTTTCTTTCTTTTTCACGAGCCAGGTGGACTGCAAAATTTATTTCAGCTATTAAAGGCTGCATAATTTGTAAGTAAAAGAGTGAGAAAGGGGAGATTTATTAGCCGGTGATTAGAAGCTTGTGTCAGCACACCTAGCTATGCTTGCAGTTCAGTTTATGTATCTCCAAACGGATGTTCAATGCTCTTTAAAAGTCCTTGTTAAAAGCGCAAACGTCCTGAGAGGCAGTCATTATACACATCCAGTTTCCCTCAGTTTAAAGTCAATATTATTAGTATTCTTTCCAGCACCTGTGTAACACCATCTTTTCAAGCTTTGCTCTGAATGCTACAAAAGTTGACTGGATAAAAGGATAGATTTCTTTTTTGTCATACAAAAAAGCAGAGTGAGACTGCAGTTTTAGCCGCAAGATGTTCAAGGGCCTCTCTGAGGAGTTCTGTTGTCTCCCCTGTTTGTTCTGAGGTGTTCTGAGTTCTGAAGTGTAGAGGTTAACCTCTCTCGTCTCAGCCGATCATGAGGCCAGGCTCCAGGAGAGGTTGGCCGCACATACCGGAGCTTCCGTTCCACTGAAATATGACTTCAGTGTTGAGAGTAGGGTGACATACATAAGAAACTGAGACAGAAAAGAGCATAGATAAGATGTGTGATGACTGATCGAGTCCCACATTTTATTGCATGCATAGACTACAAAAGCTCAATAACAGATTCATGACAGGCTTTGGCTGTCCATTGTTGAAAACCTTTTTTTATGCTTGTGTGCAATAGATGCAGAATGATTTTTAAATTGAATCCTGGGATTTCCACCTAGGGCCATAGCTTGAAATTCTGGGCCCTTTACCTCTTTTTCAGCCTTTTCTGAGGAAGAGATACAGCCTGATGGAATGGTGCATGTTGAATTGTGCTTTCATAAATTGCCCTGCGCATCTTATGCATGGACGACCCGAGTTCAAATCCAATATTCAATTTTATGATATTGAATATTACTCAGTAGTTCTCTTATCGCAGTTCTCTTTTGTCCGTTTCTTTATCTCTAGATGTTTTTCTCATATCTGCTCTTTGATTAGTTCAATTTTTTTTCTGCTCTTTACTGTTAGTTCTCTTATATTTCATCTCATTTTGTACAGTATGTTTCTTAGCTGAGGTAACTATAACCTAGCCTGGTTCTACCAGACTCTCGTACATTTCATTTGTACAGAGAGTCTGGCCTCTCTCCATTGACAAGCGTTAACTTCCTTGTAGGCGGGTACTCTGTTGAAGTTTAAAACTATTGGATCTGACCAGAGTCACTCTGGATCTGCCATAACCAGTTGCTAACGTTTGGTCGTGACGTATGTCAACTCAAACTAGCGCACGATCTCAACGTCATCGTTCTCAGCCGCTCCCTCTGTTCGCTGATTGGACCGGTTAAAAATTGATCGGAGAAAACCAAAGAATACACCACAATCCCAGACGGAGTTACTGAAGGAAAATTAAATTGAGCGGAAGTACATAGGAGGGCGGAGCCAGGCTAACTATAACCATGATCCGGTAGTAAATCAAATGTAAGCTTTATTAAGCTAAATAGGTATTTTAAGCGAAATATTCTCTTTACTACAGTACGTCTGATAAAATACATTGAGAAATCAAAAGAAATGTTATGTTAACATACACATTCATTCATTCATAAGTGTTAGCGTTTCAGAGTGTTTTTGAACAAATCGGATAAGTGATTGATTCAGTGACTCACTCAAAAAGAAATGCTAAATATGTTTGTTTTTTGTTCTTTGGATTTTGTTGTTTTAAACATGCTGATCTTTATCTCGTAAATTTGATTATACGCATGCATGTTTGACTTTCTGAAGTCATGAGTGCATGATTCAGTGGCAGTTTGAACAATAGAAACTATTATATGTTTTACCCTCTCCAGCTTCAGCACGTATGTCAGTTTGCTCAATAGATACATGAAAATGGGCATGCATTGTGTATGACACTCAGGCTGGATGTTGAAACCCTGCAGATCAATGCCCTCTCCATTCCCTTTGATGTGTTGGAATGAGCAACATTTTTTTTAGAAAAATGGCTATAAAGACAGTGTCTGAAGTGCACAGACATGGCAATGACCTTCAGATTTGTTTATTACACTTCAGCACTGATTGTGTTGGAAAAATGCCACTCAGACTGTCCATTTATGACAAAAATCATTCAAGCTCACCAAAAAAGTAAGTAGAATAACAATAAAACTTCAGAACATGTGTGGGAACATCCCAAAGTTTTTGCATTAATGCTATTGTGAAATGAAAATCTTTATGACTTTGGGACTATAAGAACAAATGAATACGGAGATGTGGCAGCATTGTGCCGGCATCTGAAATCTCCCTTGTTACTCTTTTGTTTCATTATATTCCTTTGTGCCACCACAGTGAATGACTGGTGCTGATTATGCAAATGAGCCAGAGGAAAGAAGCATGGGTAATTATCACAGTTGTGGATAGGCTTTGGGGAAAAAAAAAACCTCCCTCTGCCATAGAGACACTGTAAGAAGAGAAAAATACTCACGGCTTTGCAACAGTAACAGCTTTAGAGCTACTGGAAAGCTGTATGTGGTCTCCTTATGTTCTGTATTGATGTTTCCATCCGTATCCTATCTATTCAATAAAAATCCATTCAATCATTTAAAGGGGCCATGGCATGAGAAATCAAATTTGCCTTGATCTTTTGACATATAAGAGGTCTATATATAAACAGAGCATTATTGCGGGATCTGTGACATCACATGGGCAAATACATTTGCATTTGACTGCCTCCAGAGCAAGATATTGCTGAATAGTTACACATCATCGCACCATAGGCCCCGCCCACTGGCATTCAGTTGCTTAAAGGCTGACATTTGCTTACACTGGATTTGAGCATTGTGTCGCATCAAAAGTAAATACAACCCATTATAATCACTGATGCTGTCTACACTGGATAGACATGATCCAACACGCTTGAGTCTGCCAACAACAGGACTACTGGAAGAGTAAAAGAAACGTTTGCTTCGATGCGTCCAGTTTAAACAGCTCTTTTGCGTCTCTGTACAGACATCAGAATGATCCCAATGTCAAAAACAAGCAGATGGTTTATTTTTGTCCTAGATTGCGTCCATATGTTGGTTTAGAGCATTTCTTTTTGTAAACAAGGCACAGTGTAATGGAGAGTTTGCAATGTTTTCAAAACACTCACATGCAACACCAAGTGGGTGTTGATACTGTTTCCTATGCAATGACGTTAGCCAATCATAACAGTGGTTGTTTACTGGCGAGCCTTAAAGGAGCCGCCCCATAAAAACGGATCATCGGGTCAGAATGAGGGTTAAAAATATTTTTCCACATATTTTGGTTCAATTCAATAACCCGTTAATTTATTTAAGTTAATGTAATAATAATAATAAACTGTAGAATGTATGTCCTTGCTCAAATGTGCATGTGCATTTGCTGGACCCCAAACATTTTTGGTTTTTTTGTGTGTAATTTGAGCTTAAGAACCACAATTTATCATACTATTGTTATTATATTTGATTTGAAATATGTCATTTAAATGTAACATTGACAAAGTTTGTATATTTCTTTCTACACTCAGGTCGTTTGAAGTTGTACTGGCATCACTGGAAATAGCCGCTTAGTGAACTGACTCACCTTCAAGGGATGGGAAAGAATGCAGGTATCAACACATGATAATCTATTTTACAAAGCAAGTTTAGTGCCTCTGGTGAAACCAGAGTCTCCTGGACCTGGTCCTACTGTGTACAATCTACTGTAATGAAGGTCAATCAGAAGAGTAGCTAAAGCTAAACTGCAACCTCTTGAAATTGGCCCTCTGCATTTAGCCTTGACTCTTGTGCTGCACACCTAACCGAACATCGGCTGCCGGAAATTGAACAGTTTTTCTGCAGAGTAAAGTTTGATTTAAAAATATCCCCCATTGTTCGTGGAAAACAATAGCTGCAGATTTGCGCCGAGTGACAAGAGACGACGGTGCAGGCCTTCCGAAAAGCACACGTGCGGGTCTCTGTGGAGAACATGCTCACATAAATCATGTCCTGAAAAGCAGCTCCCTCAGGAAAATAAAAGTGCATTTGTCGGGGCAGTCAGCAGAGTTCATAGCTCACGGGCAGGCGGCCAGAGTCTTGTGCTGCAGCTCTTGCGACTGATCGCATATCAAATGGGATTATGACATTGTGCGTTCCTCAGCCCTGCATTTTTAATTGAATTACATGCTCCTCTTAATGCAATAATCTCCCAAAGATCCACAGCATAATGTTCAAATCAATGATAATAAAATTAGGCTGTTTCGTTTTGCGAGTCTTGCCATCTCAGATGTTGGATTACGACAGAGACACCCATGCTTGCATAATGCCATGTGTGTGACACCCACGCTTCACACAGGCGCGGGTAAAACACGTTCGAGAGATTGATCTGAATCATTGGCGACTCACAGGGCTGTTAAAACTGTGAACCTCTGGTGTCTGTCCATGTGACACAGTGGTGACTGGTTTTCAGTGAGGGGTCTGCGCCGTAGGGAACCTTTTACATGCTGACAGCCAAATAAAAGGCTGGCCGAGGCTCTTTGCCCATTAACGTCATCCCTGAAAGCAGATTGTGTTGCTACGCAATTATGCCACAGTGATTCTCAAACAGCGGGTTTAGTTATTATTAATCCATCAGCTCAGAGATGGAGCCCGACTAGACAGGCACATTTACACAAGCCATAATGTTGGCAATCGACTTTCTTTTGGGCTGCATTGTGAATTTATTTATTCGTACAAATTTTTTTTTATTGTGTACACATTTTATTTTTTCGCTTTTTATTGTGCAAAGAGGGGAGGATGTGTGAGATAAAAATTTACACTGAATAACAAATGTGTTAAAAAAGGATGTTGCAGAGGGTTATAAAGCTGCATTAAGTTCTCAGTGCAGTTTTTACACAGCAGAGGAGACTAGGTTTCACAAGGGCTGTAGGTTTACTTTTCCATTTTTTCATCGTTTTGTACTAAGTAATTGTTTTGCTATTTAAATTTAGCTGAGAACTCATTGTGACAACCTTCCCTCTATAGTATACATTTTTTTCTATTGGTGCAAAAGTCAAAGTGTGTTGAGTGAACTTTTTAATTGACAATTTCAATAAAAAAAAAAAATAAAAAAAAACTTTAAGATGTATGTCTACAAAAATTGACTTTCGCAAAGACCCGCCCGCTTTAGTTACTGTTGCTATGTCCGACAAGCCATGCCCCTCTCATGCCACACATGTTTTCACGCAGTGAAAAATACATCATGGAGCAAAGAGGACACTGGCAGTACAATTAAAAATTATCAAATTAGAAATTTGTCAAAGAAATTAAACAATAAATACTGTTTTTTGGCTCTTTAATGTGTCGTAACAGATCGATGTAGTTCCTCAGTTAAAGCTGCTCGCTGTAACATCAACGGGTTGAAGACGAAGGTCAAGCGAAGATACAAAATACTCAATATTTATTTCCATGGGCAAAATCCAAACAAACACGAAACAGTGTGCAAGTGCACAAACAATAACCGACAATGAAAAGGAGTGAGAGGGGAACTTAAATACACAGATAATGACAAAGACAGCAGGTGACGGTGATGAGGAGCAGGTGCAGGTGATGATGACAGAGGATTCTGGGAAGTGTAGTGAAGACAGAGACGATGAAGAAGGCGGTGAATGTGACATAACTGGGGGGGTGGGCATCCTGGAGTCCGTGACGGGAAGGCAGACCGGGTGCAGCTGGACGGACTCCAGGAAGGTCCAGGCGGTGCAGGCTGAGGAGGTGGCCATGACGGAGAGGACCCTTCGGGCGGCCATGGCGGAGAGGACCCTTCGGGCGGCCATGGCGGAGAGGACCCTTCGGGCGGCCATGGCGGAGAGGACCCTTCGGGCGGCCATGGCGGAGAGGACCCCTCGGGCGGCCATGGCGGAGACAGACCCTCGGGCGGCCTAGGAGGAGCAGGCTGAAACGGCGTCCCAGAAGGACCTCCACGGTCCCCCCAGAGGACTTATTGCACCCCCCCCCAAAATTTTCTTGGGGAGGTTAACGGGCTTAGAAGTCCAGCGGCGAAGGTGTGTCAGGGCTGGACGAGACCAGCGGCGAGGGCATGTCAGGACTAGACAAGACCAGCGGCGAAGACGGGTCTGGACTGGACCAGCGGCGAAGGCGGCTCTGGGCTGGACAGGACCAGCGGCGAAGAGGGCTTTGAGCTGGGCAGGACCAGCAACGAAGAGGGCTTTGAGCTGGGCAGGACCAGCAACGAAGAGGGCTTTGAGCTGGGCAGGACCAGCAACGAAGAGGGCTCTGAGCTGGACAGGACCAGCGGGGAAGAGGGCTCTGAGCTGGACGGGACCAGCGGTGAAGGCTCTGTGCTGGACGGGACCAGCGGCGAAGAGGGCTTTGAGCTGGGCAGAACCAGCGGCTCTGAGGGCTCTGAGCTGGGCGGAACCAGCGGCGAAGAGGGTTCTGAGCTGGACG
Source organism: Rutilus rutilus (assembly GCF_951802725.1). Classification (NCBI taxonomy): domain Eukaryota; kingdom Metazoa; phylum Chordata; class Actinopteri; order Cypriniformes; family Leuciscidae; genus Rutilus; species Rutilus rutilus. Next base: position 4,826,830 of record NC_140212.1, read on the forward strand.
GGACCAGCGGCGAAGAGGGCTCTGAGCTGGACGGGACCAGCGGGGAAGAGGGCTCTGAGCTGGACGGGACCAGCGGGGAAGGCTCTGTGCTGGACAGGACCAGCGAAGAAGGCTCTGAGCTGGACCAGCGGCGAAGAGGGCTTTGAGCTGGGCAGGACCAGCAACGAAGGAGGCTTTGAGCTGGACGGAACCAGCGGCGAAGAGGGCTTTGAACTGGACGGAACCAGCGGCGAAGAGGGCTTTGAGCTGGACAGGACCAGCTGTGAAGAGGGCTTTGAGCTGGACGGAACCAGCGGTGAAGGGAGCTTCAAGCTCAGCGGGATAAAAGAAAACATTAGCTCTGCGGGCATGACACTGTCAGTCTCTAGCTCGGCGGGCATGACGCTCACAGTCTCAGGGGCGGCGGGCATGACGCATACTGCCTTGGGCTCGGCAGATCTGGCGTGAAGTGCGGGCTCGGCTGGACTGGCGTGAAGTGCAGGCTCGGCTGGACTGGACTGGACTGGCGTGAAGTGCAGGCTCGGCTGGACTGGCGTGAAGTGCAGGCTCGGCTGGACTGGCGTGAAGTACAGGCTCGGCTGGACTGGCGTGAAGTGCAGGCTCGGCTGGACTATGGATGAGGATGGATGCCGTGGTGAAGATGGCTGGAGACGGTGGCGTTCCAGGCGGACGCAACACTAACCAGACACCAGAACACAGTGTCTCTCCAAGATAGTCCGGTGGTATCTGGGAGGTCGAGGGGGCGATGGAATGTGATCCCGATCCGGAACAGGGTGCTGAGGGTTTCCTCCTCCAGGGAACTTCTGAGGGCGAGATGAAAAAACTTTCTGGAGAAGTCCAGGATATCGGAGTTCCCCTGAGCCAGGTTGATGAAATGGATGCGTTCCTCCATATTTGTGGTCAGTTATTCTGTAACGTCAACGGATTGAAGAAGACGACGAAGGTCAAGCGAAGATACAAAATACTCAATATTTATTTCCATGGGCAAAATCCAAACAAACACGAAACAGTGTGCAAGTGCACAAACAATAACCAACAATGAAAAGGAGTGAGAGGGGGACTTAAATACACAGATAATGACAAAGACAACAGGTGACGGTGATGATGATGATGATGAGCGTGATGAGGAGCAGGTGCAGGTGATGATGACAGAGGATTCTGGGAAGTGTAGTGAAGACACAGACGATGAAGAAGGCGGTGAATGTGACACTCGCGAACCGATCTTCTCTTTATTCTAGTTAAATTATAGAATCAAATGAACATGAATGAACATCAGAAGGAATGTTGTTTCAACCACGGAAAGATGTCAGTACACACCGTTTTTCAGGTTCAAGTCCACCGACGTTAATCTACTAACTCTCCTAACTGCTTTGTCTGAGAAAATGGCTGATTCGGGTGATGGCGGATTATGATTGGTCAGATCGCCTGTCAATCAAACTTCCTGCAAAGAGTGAATTGACTTTCAATAGTACCTGGAGTTAAAAGTGTGACAACTAGCCATAGTCTCCCCCATACATTAAATGCATCTAGATGTTGCCATTCAGTTTATATTTGCTATTAGATTAAATAACAGCACATATAAACTGTTATTTTCATTCAAATGAAACCTATGCTCGATTTGAGTTGAGTCTAACAAACAAATTGAGGGAGTAAATTGTTTTCAGGTCTATGCTTATGAGTAATTTTAAAGCTGATTGGCATCATTTTTGGTTTTATAGTAAATCATTTGTAAATAACCTACAGAATAATATGGAATCAATTTCCAATCATCAGAGAGACTCAAGTGAGCTGATACACTGTCTGCCGCCTCCATAAGCTGATGTCCACGGTAATGAAAAAATGTATCAGTGACTGGTTGGAGATGATCGTCACTGGCACCGACTTCATTGACAGGCACCCATGCGTCGAGAAAACAGCAGTCATAATGGAAAACCCACAGAAACCAATCTATTCTCACAGCTGAGATTGACGTTAACATGACGTCAACTACTGAAGGTGAGCTAATAATAAATGAAACTGAAAAATAATAATGATAATGAGGAGAAAAACATGGGACTTGATTATTGTGCAAGGTAATTATTTTAATTTTTTTCTCATTTAAAAAATGTGCACCAATGCATTGTTCACAGAAAGACCAGGAATCTTTATTTGGAAGTAGGGTCTATTTAAATAGCATATTGTCTTTAAACATCCAGGGGAAAAAAAAGAGTCTGCTCTCCCGCTAAAGATAGTCACAAAACATGCGGCAGGTTTTGCCATTTAATTAAATCGGCCCTTAACAAGTTCCTTAACTTCCATTAAAAATGTTTTTCAGTCAAGGGAGAACAATGTGTGAATCTGTGGGAAACAGTGACTACAGAATGCACTCTTTTCATCCGGCCTGACTGTACAAATGGACCTCATTGTCTATGGAGAAATTCGATTTTCTGCCATGCGCCAGCTCCACATAAACTCCTCTCTGGGGTCTGATGCCACCATGCTCAGGCTTATCAACAGCACTCAGAGTGTGAGATTGAGTTCTGGCGCATATTAAACCATGGGGAGACCAGGGACGAGAATCAGAAATACAGCATAATCCCTCTAGAGATCCTCTTCTCGCTCACCACCCATCTGCCTTCATCTCGTACCGACTCGATCCTCAGTCAGAAAAAAACCCCTAAAAACTCATCCCGATGAGCGCTGCCTTTTGAGTGTGTAATTTCCTCTTTTATCTTCTGTTCAGAGCTGGCCCCTAAAATGAAGTCATTATCATGGTTCCTAGCAAAGCTCAAACATGGTAAGAGAAGACGTCCTTCGTGAACCCCTTAAGAGGCTGGATAAAGGAGCTTCTCTATCAGCTCTTTAGAGCGAGATGGCTAAAACCGCACATGAGCTGAATCCACCTCCTTGCTGCTGTTGCAAGGCATGTTGGAGAAAATGTGCCACCTTCACATGCTCATTGTGCTGTTATCAAAGAGGAGATTATGTTCAAAATGGCATACTACTCTTACTATTTTTGGAGTATACTTGGCTGTTGGTAAATTATTATTTTTAGGGTTCCCCCACCTCCAAAATCCCAGTTTATCCACTGAGTATTAGACAAAGCATACTGCCATTAAAACCGTACCCCACAATGCATAGTGTTCGACCTGACCCTTCGTTTCCTGTGTGACAGATGAACCAGGAAGTAAAATCAGCCACAATCAGTCAACTCTTTTTTTTACCGATCAATTGATCAGATTGCCCAAAGTTAAGACATTTTAACATATTTCATTTTATTTAATTTATATTTCTAAATAGTATGTGTATCATGCCGTATTTAATGATACAAGCTGTGTTTGAAATCGGCCCCTGTACCCTCATTCACTATTCCCTACAGTACTCCACTAATATAGTCTACTTGAAGAAGTGAATGAAAACGAGTGAGTGAATTTGAATACTGGGTGGCCTGCCACTTTTTCATAGTTTGTGCTTGCTGTTTAATATTCATTTAAAATTCAGCAAACTGTCAGCACCAGTAGTAATGAAAAGATTGATCTTGAACTCTGTCATGGAAACTAGCATGTATAAACATTAATTAAACAATTTAATAACCAATTAAAAAGGAATGTATACCTGTATGGTATTACGCTGTACCCACATTGGACCAGCGGTTTGGAAAATAGAAGGATGAAGGATTCAGCTGAGGGCGACATCTTCTGACGAGGTGCGGCAATTCATTTGGCGCGACCCTCACAGTGCATTATGGGAATTCTCTAGCCACTGAGAGTACATCAGTTGTACACTCGTGATTGTGGTGCATTATGGGATTGAATGAGTGCACTAACGTCCACTTTGGTTTCTGACGCAAATCCTCTATTAGAGGGTGTAGGGTGCGATTTCGGACACAGCCCCACTTTTCAGTCAGTATTGTCACATTACCTCACCACACTTAGAGTGGAATTCAGTTATAATTGGAAAAAATATTATTTTTTACCATTTTTTTTATCCAATCTTTTATCTTTTGGAAGTCTGATCAAATGATTTGAGTCAAGAAAGGCGTTTAAAATCACAGATAATGTAAAGTCAAGTTAAGTTTATTATGAGATACAGTGTGCTCGAGTAGAATGAATATATCAGCAAAATGTGCGTAGTGTGCACAGTATGCTTTCTCTATAGAGATAAAAAAAGAAATATTAAATACAGATAACAAATGTTTCCACTTTAGCTGCATTTATGTGCCAGACCACTCAAATATATATAGATCATTGGTATCTGTGTCCAGCATTTTCTCATTAGCTGTCTTGTATCAGCATGGTAGAAAGATAAGTGATAAATATGTTCACATAGCCTGTTTTCTTCCTATGGAGAAGAAACACATTATGGTTACATAGTTCAGCAACAGCGGAGTAAGATGCTCTTCAGAGAGACAGCATGAAGTACTGCCTCATTTACCACGACTCAAGAAAGTCACATGATATGTTTCAGCTGTGACAGAGAACAAGAGTGTGCGTTGTTGAAGAGATGCACATGTGCCGTCATCTGTGTGGTTGGGACAGCGTGAATTTATTTTTTAATAAGCCGATGATGATGCAGTGGAATCCCGTGAGGCTTTACCTCATTTCACAGATAAATAAGACTTTTTCCGGGCAAGTTTGGCGTGGGTGAGTTAGAACAGACAGCCGTGAGGTTGGAGATGGAGATTGAGTGTTGCATTGGAAGGAGAGAAGAAAAGAGGGCTAGCCCAGCATGCAGTGACATACAGAGCGTAGAGCATTGAGTATCATGCTGGGTTGGGTTGCTTGTGGATTTGAGGTCGGCCGCAGCCAGCAGGGCCTTCGCACTTACCCATGTTCTCTTGGTGATGCTGGGGATGTGTGATTGCCATGCTTGGGCAAAATTCAGAATTTAGCAATTGAATTCATGAGCTGGAATTTGAATTTGTAGTTGCAGTAATTGCAGTTCTGCGTCCTCGAGTCATTTTGACCCGAAATAAATGTTTTGTGTTTATTGGAGTGGTCTAAGACCTTGAACCATGAATACACAAAAAAAAAAAAATAATAATTGACTGGATTCCAGTTTATGTGGTTGGAATAAAAATAGTAACAAATCCTTCCCTTGTGGGTCAGTTTTGCAAGGAATGCATAAAAAAAAAAAAAAAAAATCTAAATCTGAATTAAAACTAAAAATGTTACAACTTTACCAAAAACGTTACCATATTTTATAATGTCTAAATGTGTGTCTGAATGCATACTGAAGAGAGAAACTCAAGAACTGACTTGAGGACCCAGCGGAAGAACTTATTTGCTTCATATAAAGCTAGAGGCCATTTAGAGGCAAGAGTCATGAAAGATCATGTTATATATATTTTTTTTCCTACAAGAGGTCGGCAGAGACACCCAAATTGACCCAATGTGAGATAATTTGAGCTTATTTGAGCTGGTTAAGCATTGGAGAGTTATTTTGTGTGAAATAAATAATGTCAAGAATGTGCTTAAATTATATTATTTATTGATCAAATCTAGACAAAAAGAAAAAAATCACCCCCAAAAATTGAGCTTCTGATAAAGAATGAAATATGATCAAAATGCACTTACATTGATCTAAAATTTCAAAAGCCTTTGCCAGAGGACATGATTACCAAGAGAAGTAATCATTCCGCATTAAAGGCCAATTACTCAAGCTATTCTCATTTTGAGAGTGTGGCACAAGACATCACCTCTGATGTGTACCGCAGCTGCGCCACTAATATGGCGTGCAAATTTTCAAATGAACTCGAGTACAGTGGGCATCTGGCCCAGATTCACACTGGGATACTTATCCTGACAGGAATGGGGAAAGAAAATCATTGTTTTCAGATGTGATGATAATTCAATCTGTTTCTCTTTTCCTTCGTTTCCAATCGCAGGCATCCGCGAATCGAGCTGTTGTCCAATCTGTGCCACACAAAGTCTTTGTCATCCCAGAGGCACAGTACTGTCCACAAAAACATGTTTTCTTCAAAATGTCATTGCTTTTTAACAGCTAAATAACAGTGCTATTGCAATAACGTGTTAGTGCTGTTCTACTAATGGATATTTTTACAAAATGTGTTGCATTCCAATAGCTAATGGTTTTGTTTACGGCTGTACATCGTAGGTCTTTTTTATAGATACAGCACTGTATCTAGAGAAAACTAAAGAAAGAATAGACCCCCCTCCCCATCCCCCAGATACACACTGGAAGTAGTCATAGCAGTAATTATGTTAGGACTGAACATGAATAAAATTTCTGGATTGCTCACATCCAGAATACACTGACTATTAACAGTCGATGAAAACTTACATATGCATAAACAGAACAACCAGCTCCACTAATAGAAAGCCACTCGGGAGAGTTTACACTTTCATTTCTGCAATATTGCTTTCTTCTGTGTTGTTTTTGTGCATTGTTTTACTGAAGCCTGAAATATTCAGTTCATTTGTCTCGCTGGCCCTCTAAATGAAGATTAATGTCATGCTGGGCATCTAATGAGCACCATAACGCAGTTCCCATACCGCTGCAGTGACAAAATGTTAAAATGCACAATTATTGGCTTCGATTTCAGCAATTAAGCCCTGGACTTAACATTTAAACTGATAAATTATAACTGTTAATGCATAATTTGTAATGCCGTAATGTTAATCAGAAATATTTGTGTTCCTTCATGTCGATTCAGAATATCTTCATATGTTAATATGTACATATTCTATTGTTCAAACAATTTGAACCTTTCCATAAAGTGTTAACAAGTTGTATTGTGTCACAAAATTAAGTTAACAAAGAAGTGTTTTAATATATAATACACTACATTACTTTAGGTTGGTTTTTCAGAATGACAACTTAAATTCCCAAAGTCTTTGTGACCACGCTGCAAATTCTTTGGTAAAAGTCTGAATTAAATGCAAGATGAAATGTTCTTCAGTGAGCCGCAGTGCATTTGAAGGCTGTCACTTAGATTTGTTGTTGCTAGAATAATAATAGTTCCCCTGTGATTTCGAGCAAATATGGCTATTTGGATGCCCTGTCAGCAAACTCTGTCTCCACCTTTTCATCCAGCAACAATCACAGGAGTCCCAGGTGCTGACAGCTACATGAATTCTCCCATCTTGTTAAGCTACAGATAATGTGATTTGGACCGGAGTAATTAAAAGCACACAATCGTAATATAAATCGAACATGTTTCCAAAGTAATCACTGGTTTTGTGGTTTTAATGATCTTAAAGGTGAGCTTCAGAGTACATGTCATATGTAGTGGGTATCTGTGTAGGCTACAGGGAGGAATGTGCAATTGTGTCATTGGCGTCTGCTCTGGTACCGTGTCTTTGATGCCAACTGTATTATTAATGTGCATCTGTGTGGCTGCTGCAACATCATTATTAACTGTCTCGTCACATTTCGAGTTTGTTTATTATCTCCTTAATGCTGATGTGCCGAGATAAAGATGCTGTGCTTGTGCTAGACCATTAGCCGTAAAGTAATAAACTCTCTCAAGCTCTTAGGTCAGAGTGCTCATGCTAGTTGAGGGAAGTGAAATTAAACATTTAAGAAAGGCTGTCAGTGCTAATGGGAATATGTTCCTGTGTGTGTGTGTGTGTGTGTGTGTGTGTGTGTGTGTGTGTGTGTGTGTGTGTGTGTGTGTGTGTGTGTGTGTGTGTGTGTGTGTGTGTGTGTGTGTGTGTGTGTGTGTGTGTGTGTGTGTGTGTGTGTGTGTGTGTGTGTGTGTGTGTGTGTGTGTGTGTGTGTGTGTGTGTGTGTGTGTGTGTGTGTGTCTGTGTGTTTCAGAGAATGGGCTTGTGGGAGCAGAGTTTTTTATTTACTACTCGTGCTCTGACAGGTTAAGTGATTAAATCCATGCCTCATGCTGAGGGACAGCATATCCCTACAGAGAATCTTTTAGACAACTTAGGCCTACATTTCTTCGGGCTGAGGACAGCTCACTTACTGGGTCCCCGTAGTGTAACACATCAATGGCAATCAGCAAACCTGTCTGCGGTTTAAACCTTGACAATAAGCACTTGTCCTGATCCAAACAATCCCCCCTGCTCACCAGGAACAGCTGGACTTAAAGATATAGTAAGAGTATTAAGGTCCCTTTGCCGGCATTTACGGGGATCTTTTATGCACCGTGAAGGAGAAGACTGCCATGTCCGTAGCTTAAAGGAACTGCTGGTGTGTTTGCTCTATAGTTGCTGAGGAAGGATTTTTGTGCTTAAAGTGCCCCTGTTATGCTATTTTAAAGGTTTCTAATTTTGTTTTGGAGGTCTGCTACAATTGGTTCACACTTTAATTTTTTCATAATATACATTGCAGCATCACCTCTGTTCTCACAGTGTCTGAAACAGTTAGATAAATGATCTGGTCTTTCTAAACCCCTCCTTTCTGAGAGCCTACTTTGCTCTGATTGGTCAGATGGCCCCGTCTGTTGTGATTGGTCTACAGTGAACATGATTTCACCAAGTACAACATGTTCCTGGATCAACATCTTTGTTGATCCTGGAGCAACATTCCAATCAACCAGGGATAGGGATACGGACTAAATTTTCGGACCGGAATGTTGTACCAGGATCAACAAAATAGGTTGATCCAGGAACATGTCTTACTTGGCAAAATCACAGTGACCATGGTCTACCGCTTACAGCACGTGTCAGAAACAAAATGTCCATTACCATATTTGAGTTTCAGCTCCAGAGGCTTCCTCAGCACTTGATACACAGTGATTCGAACAGTAAAGATGGTGTCGGTTTTACTGAATCAATTTGAGCCTGAGTCCTCATCCTTTGGAAGTGCATGCAAAGAAAACAGCATTTTATCGACATATCGGCAACACAAACCAAACCATGCAAATTTGTGACAAACCTACGTAGGTTTGTCCAAGAAGTAAGACTGAGGTAGCCTAGAAATCTAGACGCACCCTAGCGGCAGCAAATTTTATTTTGCAGCCAGTGTCGTCTAGCAACTCTCCGTTGGCTTGCGAGCTGGAAAAACCAAACTACAGTCAGGCCAATCACATCGTGTATAGAGTCAGTGGGCGGGCTTAACATAATGACGGCAGAGTTGTGATGGTTCCGCGTGAATTCCCTGCTACTTGAAAACAAAGAAGATGGCTGCTGGTGCTGGCGAACAGCGGCCTTTCGAATCGGCTTTGGCCGCGACTCTGGAAGACTTGGAGTTAAGCTTTCCTTTGAGAAAAGAAAAAAGAACGGCACTGAAGTCATTCTAAAAAAAAGGAAGATGTGTTCGGAGTTTTAATCTAAAAGTTTAATCTATCAACTTGGTTGTAGCGCTATCCTATTGCGTGCAGAGGGAATTTGAAAGACAACCGTTTATCCTGCCCCTCGGATCTTGATGTGGGTTTGGCTTGTCAGGTTAAGACTGAGGAATTAAAAGGAGAAATGCTTCCAGCAATGCTGCTAAAAAGTGCATGGTCACAATAATTGCATTCTGTTGCATTGCATCCAGCCAATCAGATTCAAACTTCTTATCGTCCTTCGGATGAGACGTAAAACCGAGGTCCTGACTCTCTGTGGTCATTAAAAATCCCAGGATGTCCTTCGAAAAAGAGTAGGGGTGTAACCCCGGCATCCTGGCCAAATCTGCCCCTTGGCCTCTGTCCATCATGACCTCCTAATCATCCCCATACACTGATTGGCTTCATCACTGTCTCCTCTCCACCAGTAAGCTGGTGTGTGGTGGGCGTTCTGGCGCAATATGGCTGCCGTCGCATCATCCAAGTGGATGCTGCACATTGGTGGTGGTTGAGGAGATTCTCCCCTTCCATATGTAAAGCGCTTTGAGGTCTCAGAAAAAGCGCTATATAAATGTAAGGAATTATTACTATTATTGTTATTATTATTATTTCAGTCATACTCACAATCACAGGCCGTGGACGGCACACTGTCCAGCGTAACTATGAGGAATGTGGTACTGGCACTCACTGTATAGCCAAGAGATACAAATCATCCCAAAATATCTCATTAGTTCTCATTCTCTTATTTATTTCGCGGTTGCTCTGATGTTGTTTGTGCCATGTAAGGTCTAGGCATAATCCTCCCCTGTGAATTTGTGAACTGTTTACTCGTCAATGGCAAAAAAGTATCAGAACAACTCAAAAACACCTCTGAACTTTAATCGGACTCCTTGGGGACATGGAACACATTTTATGCAGTCTGCATTTTAAAAAGCTTCAATCTAATGAGGAAGGAATTAATTCAGCTGGGATTTTTTATTCTGCCAGGCCACGATTAATCCCATCAGTAAACAAAGCAGAGGTCATCTTGTTTTGGAGAACTACAATTAGACCCTAATCAGCACTAATCAGACAAGCTGCTCGCCAGAATCTCGGCACGTTGTTTTTGCCTTCCAGAGAACGCTCGCTCTTCTCTTCGTCTCCTTTGCTGTTGTGTATTCCCTGCCCTCAGCACTGAGTGTGGCCTCTGCTCTGTGATTTCATGTTCAAGGAGTTAGAAGGAGAAAGAGGGCTAATTACTAACACTGCAGGGTATAGGCGCTCATTAAATAAATAAAGATTAAAGGAGAAGGTGTTCACAGTCCAGAGAGGCTTTAGTCCCAGCTTCATTAGCAGTAAACTTTCCACACTGGCAGAATAAATAGTCACGCATTCCCTAGACTTCCATTGGACATTTTATTTAAAGACCTGTGTCCTCATTTGAAAAATTTCACACACTGCAAACATCTGGTAATGTACTTTATCACATTGGAGTAATGTGCGTTGCAAGACCGCACCAAATTAGGTTTTTAAAGAATGAATGAATTAATTTGTATTTAACATAATAGGTGTCCCTATTATGCTTTTTCGAATATTACCTTTCATGCATTGTGTAATAGCTGTTTGTGAAGGTAAAAGGTCTGAAAAGATTTAAAGGTAAAGGTACAAATAAAGTTAATGGGCCCTATTTTAACGATCTGAAACGCAAGTATCAAGCGCGAAACACAAGTAACTTTGTGGGCGGGTCTTGGGTGCTGTTGCTATTATACCGGCGGGATAAATGACTCTTGCGCCCGACGCAAATCTAAAATGGGTTGGTCTGAAGTAGCTTCATTATTCATAGGTGTGGTTTGGGCGTAACGTGAAATAAACCAATCAGAGCGACATCTCACATTCCCTTTAATTTCTTAATTTCGCTTTTTCCATGGCGGATTGCTATTGTAACGGCGGATTTGCCAGGCGCGCGCCAGCAGCGGTTCACAGCCGAGGAGAGCAACGCTCTCGTCACGGCCGTAAAAGAGAGAGAAGTTACATTGGGGATGGAGAAACCCACCCAAATTAACTTCGGTTAAACAGGCGTATGATAATTTGGGTAAATGTGTAAGCTAGATGTATGCTTTTATAATAAATTGTGTATCTATCTATCTATCTATCTATCTATCTATTGTAATAATGTATGATTTGCAAAAATGAAAACTGCTGCTTCTGTGTAGATGAGAGAATCAAAGTGTATGCGCGTTGTGCACACGCTACATTGATTATGGCCATGAATAACATGCGCAACGCGCCACTGACTTTAGACTAGGTTTTTCCTGGTCAGTGGCGGAATTGTTTTCTAAACCTGCAAAATAGCATCAGGGAACGTTTGCACCGGAACACGCCTCCTCTTTGCGCTGAACCGCCCCGGGGAGCGCAAGTGTATTTCCTAGTTTACCGACGTGCGTCTGTGGAGGGAAAAGTCAGCTGTGCGCGGGTGCAAAATAGGAATGATACATGCGTCGGTGTACAAAATCAGTTGCGCTGGGTGCAAGATAGGGCCCATTGTCTCCTTAAAGAAAGAATTGATTCTGAACTGCTGAAACGAGTCGTCAGCAATTCCAGTCTATGTAACAATGTAGTAAATTTGCATAATGCCCGCCTGTGGTCTTAATTGGCTGCCATGAACAACGTCTACTTTGACCCTCCCTCAAACACTGTGTTTGTTGCTGATGCCTGGAAGTGTTTGGTTTGTGATGTCGACCTGTCGAGAAGAAGCTGTGATTCCACTTTGATGCACTTCCAAAGGATGAGGACTCGCTCTGGTATTGATATGGAAAAAAAAGAAAGGCATTATTCATATCACTGTGAAATCAAGATATGGTAATGTGTGTTTTGTTTCTGATACACGCTGTAAGCGGTAGACCAATCACAACAGACTTGGCCATCTGACCAATCAGAGCAGAGTAGGCTCCTTAGAGGAGGGGTTTTGAGCAAATTAATCTTTGAACAACCATTTTCAGACTCTTTGAGAAATGAGGCGATGTGCAATGTATATTATGAGAAATTTAAGTGTTTTTTGACCTTTGATGCATGTAAAGCCATTGTAGGAGACCCCTTAAACTAAATAAGGAACCTTTGAAATAGCATAATAGAGGCACTTTAATCGTCAATATTACTCAATATAACAAGACTTCATGTATGGAAACTTGTCATGCCTGTTAAGAAACTGACTTGCAAAACCAATTCAACAATTACTGAAATAAGAGATGCTTCAACAAGCCCATTCTCCCATACAGAATGAAAAATAGTGACAGTTGTTGAGCATAATCTCAAATAAGATGTTGTCTACTTCAGCAGAACTGTCTGGCAGAGTGTGAATTCGTTTGTCACAGCTATTTACCATGGACGTGAGACCGGGGGCAATTGTAACATGTTTTACATTTTTCATCATCTCATACATCATCTTACACACTACTACTAAATCTCCTGCCATCTTTTGGTAGAAACTGAATAATAATATCATTTATTTCAACTCTTATAAATATTTCTCTTTTTTTTTTTTTTTTTTTTTTTAATAAATAAATGTTACATTTTTTAAAATAATTTTTAATTGTAATGTATTTTTGTTTCATTTGTTAAATAATTTGTCATTTACTTCTGTACAATGTTTTATAATTAAAAAATATTTATGTTTTAAATATTATTATGTTTAAATATATTAATATTATGTACATTTAGAAGACTCTACTGAGCATGTGTTGAATAATTGTAATCACTCTTGTTTGTTACATTTGGCATCGGTGTCACGATTATGTTCTGTTTTGTTCCTGTCATGTCTGTTACATGAGTTGTCATTAGTTTCCATGGCTACAGATTAGTTAATCGTCCAGCTGTTCCTGTTTAGTCAACTCACTTGCTATGTGTATATATACTCCCCGTTCTCTTCAGTCCTTTGGCAGTTATTGTTTCGTGTAATGTGTTATACTGAATGTTCAAAAGTCTATTTTGAAGAGTTACCCGTTATTTATATTCCGTCCTCCTCGACAATACGTTACAATCGGCCTCCACTAACAGGCCTACAAAAAAAGTCTGAAGGAATCTCTAGATGTATCCAGAATAATCCAGATGTACTTTATTTATGGTTTGATGTGTTCATTATTCATTTGAACTTTACATCAACTCCGAAAAAATGATTGCAAGGAGCACTCAAAGTTATTTCCTCCAATAAATGCAGCAATGTGGATTCATTAATTTAAAGGAACACTCCACCGTTTTTTCATATTAAACTATGTTATTCCCTTAACTAAGACGAGTTGATACATACCTCTCTCGTCTGCAATCAGTCGCTCTGGCGCGCAGCGACACTTTGATAGCACTTAGCTTAGCCCAGTTCATTTATTAGGGTCCAAACAGAGATGAAGCTAGAAGCGACCAAACACCTCCACGTTTTCCCTATTTAAATACAGTTACACGAGTAGTTACACGACCAAGTATGGTGACACAAAATAAAACGTGGCGCTTTTCTAAGCGGGTAAAAAGGATAACTATAATGTATGGCGGAATAGCACTTGGGACTCGGGAGCACTTCGACTCTGCGCAGTAAAAAGTCACGCCTGAAAAATCCTCTCCCCTTCTCCCTCTCACTTCTGTCATTAGAACGTGACTTTTTACTGCGCCGAGTCGAAGTGCTCCCAAGTGCTATTCCGCCATACATTATAGTTATCCTTTTTACCCGCTTAGAAAAGCGTCACGCTTTATTTTGTGTCACCATACTTGGTCGTGTAACTACTCGTGTAACTGTATTTAAATAGGGAAAACGTGGAGGTGTTTGATCGCTTCTAGCTTCATCTCTGTTTGGATCCTAATGAATGAACTGGGCTAAGCTAAGTGCTATCAAAGTGTCGCCGCGCGCCAGAGCGATTGAGTGCACGCACTGAGACGAGAGAGGTATGTATCAACTCGTCTTAGTTAAGGGAATAACATAGTTTAATATGAAAAAACGGTGGAGTGTTCCTTTAACCAGACAACGTACGAACCGTTCAGCATGCAAACAGAGGGCATGGGAATATTTTCTCTGAATGCTTCCAAACATACAAGAGGATGATGCATCAATGTTTGTGTGCCGTCAACAATGTTGGCAAACTCTTCCTTTCATTGCTATGCAGTTAAACCTGGCACGGTTTCTGTAAGCATCTCAGCATAAAGGCTGATTTGCGCTTGAGGGGTTTTGCTAGTTTTTGGCAGGCCATTGCGTAAAACATTTGGAGGGCAGTCACTTTTGAAGTGGTAATCTTGATGGGACAAGTTCTCATTTGTTTTTTGTTTTTGTGGAACAAGCAAAAGTTTCGTCTTATTGTCATCGTCTTTGTCTTAAGTTCCATCTTATTCTCACTTCAATTTTGTTCTTTTGGTCAGAAAGACACAGTAAATGCTTTAAAGACTGAACAGGTTAAGACTATTTCCCCCCCCCCTCACGGCTAACTTTGGATCCAATTATCATCTACTTTAGCTATTTGAGGAACTGCTGCAGTGGATTTTGAATTCAGTCCTTGGGGAGACTATACTGCTCAGATGGGGGAAGAAGAGAATTTGTTCATCCTCCCGTAATTGAGACATGATTTAATATAGCACAAGGAGGTCTATAATACCTGGAGAAAGCTATCCGTTAGCATTCCCATTCATCTCTATGGCAGATTCTTGACTTTCACAGGATTCCACGAAAGTATTTGAACATTGAAACGTAGCCTACTATATTTTTGCTCATGGATGCTCAGTCTTGCTGCCAGGATGTTTTGAGCCATGTGACTTTCAGACAGTTTAGTTATGACATTGATCAGCAGTGATACTCAACTGGACCATGTCCTCTAGTGACTCTTGAGGAAGTGTGGCATTTCTTGCAAGAAGGTTATTCTCAAAGAATTTATTTATTTTGGTAACCCCAACACACAGTGCATTCAAGGTGGACATTTAGTAGATGTTTTCACTGAAAATCAAAGTCGTATTTTGGTCTTTCTACTAGTATGCTCTACAAGTTAAGCTAATAGAACATGTTGTAGGGTGACCACCCGTCCCGCATAGCGCGTGCGCGCACAGCGTTTGAAGCCCAATTCATGCGTCCCGCAAATTGAGACCGTGTCACGCATAATCTATGCTTGCTCAAAAAAAAAGTTGGTCGCTCTATATCCTCGAGCCCCAGGCAGCCAAACGAACATTACTTGACATTTCAGCACGCTACTGTTGCCACACCCACCCCTTAGTTGAACGGCTGACGACTAGGTTGTTGTCAACTTTTTCGTTGTTGTCATGACAGCGCGCGCACGCGCATACCAGACACAGTGGGAAGGAACTTCATAGATATATATATAAACACTAGATACCTCGTACGCGCTGTTGGCCAATGGAGGTCGACGTCCGCACGTGGCGGCCATCTTGCTACAGTGTACTCGCTCACTACTTCAATGGTGCATGTACTTTTAAATAACCATAACTTGCTCATTTTTCTACCGATTTTCAAACGGTTTGGTTTGTTATAAACGTCAGAGATGTAGTTATGACACTGCATACATACACTGCATACATATGAAAAATTATAACATACATGTTCAAGCATTCGGAATTATAGCCACGTTAATAACGTTTGTAAGAAACCAAACCGTTTGTAAATCCGTCAAGATTTCAGCGAGATAAGAGGATTTGTGTGCGTGCTGATCATTCACCTTAATGCACAGAGCACTGTCACAAGATGGCCGAACGATGATGCCGGAAGTGACTGCGCCATAACACATCTAGTGTTTATATATATATCTATGAGGAACTTTAAGATGCGCGCGCTTTCCAATTCGAAAAATGAAGAAAGAGACCGTGAGTCTGAGAGGCACCGCCATCATCAATTAAAAAGAGAAGGTGTGGGTACAAGAAAGACTGGGAAAATGAATATTTGTGGCTGAAAGGTGTTGAGGGGGATACCGAGAGGGCTTTTTGTGACCTTTGCAAAACGTCCTTCTCAATCGGACATGGAGGGGAATACGATGTCAATATATTTTTTTAAATACTTTTTTTACTTACTTTTTTTTACTGTTCCTGTGGTGTTGAGCAACTACAATTCCTGTTAATCCTATAATTTTATATTATAATTTATTTAAAGTGAATAAATTGTAATGAAAAATAAATTAAATTAAATAGTAAATCGTAAGTGGAAGTGCATCTGTCAATTCATTGAATGTTCAAAATATTATGAATCTTTATTTAGAAACAAATACACATTGGTTGGCCTATTCATGAGCATACATGAGCAATTACACATGTTTAGGGGAATAGGGCATTATTAATATCATGTAAGGTGATATGTGCTTGGGTAAACCAGTGAGTCTGCCCGTGGGGTGGGGGCACTGCCGCGCCAGGCAGTGTCCCACATTGTCCCTCAGAAACATACCCCTTGTCCCCCCTTGGGCTTATTAGCAGGTGGTCACCCTAACATGTTGTGACTACACTGCCCTACAAATGAAACTCTGAACAGAGCAAACACTGAAACTGAGTGGCTTTTTCACTCTCCATTTTGAAATTTGTGACTTTTTTTTGTTCTGTGACGTTATTGCATTTTTCTTTTGCATGGTAGTTTCTTGATTGAACTATATGTTTCTCAATTTAACTGCATTCCAATCGAGACATTCATATAGACTGAGATTACTTAAATAACTGAAACCTACCTTCTACAATGACCTAGATAAAAAATAAAAAAATCTTCTCATACATTCTTTATCATATTTACCTTTTTTTTTTTTTTACAAGTCTCACTTTAAGGCGCCACTGTGTTACAGTTGTATTAATTATTCACTACCTTTACAATATTAATGTATTTGGCATTTTCTTGCTTTTAAGATTCTGAGTAAATGATTCTGGGATGGTTTGAATATTTATTTCATGTGCAGTCTAAATGTAATCTTTGTAATGGAAATCTTTCAATCTTTTGAACATGTGTGTGAGCCCACACCGGGTTTGTACAAACGCTCATCCATCATACTTTTTATTAATATTATTATTCATAGATGTGATTGTGTATTTGAAAATCTGTTATAACCTTGACCTTGGTGCACAGATGAGATTATTCCTTGGAAAAGGCATCAGGAAAAGGGATTTAAACTTTGCATGCAACTTAGCATCTGCGTTTTTCCCTCCATGTTGTAAAAGCCGATTTGGAATCACAAATATTTAATATCTAATGCACAGATTAAATCAAACTTATGCCATATGTGACTCGGTGGAAAACACAGAGCCATGATTCAGCCTGACAGCATTACAGGAGAGCCAATGTGAATAGAATGGTAACTTAAAATCCCTTTTTATCGTTATTCACCGCAGCCCTTCAATTTATCATCATTCGGAGCAAAGCACATGACTGATTCCCTGGTGCAAATGGCCTTCCTTCCATGAGGTGTAAAAATAGATTGAAATGGAAATCGTCTGGATGACATGGATCAATTTTGAAATCTGCTGTTCTGATGGTGGCAGAGAGGAAGGAGGAAGGTGAGGAAGAAGAGAAGGGTCATGCGAGGTGCTTTTTATCTTCCATCTGAGGAAAAGCATAAAACAAAAAAGAAAGAGAAAGGATTTGTGTTCGCTGCAGTGTGACATAGGAGATTTTTGTGGATTGATAGTTTATTTTAGAGGCCATTGACTTTACATACAGCTGGAAAATGAAATATAGAGCTTTTAGTGAAGACCCTGGAGGACAGTTGCTCAGAATCACCTTATCTCAGCCTGTATAATGTCAGACAGGAGACTCGAGTATTTTTCTCAAAGCGTGGTGATTAACTTTACTGTTGTGGTAGGGTGGATGGATGAGTTTACATAGTGTAGTTTGAATGCAAACAGGGATATTTTTGGGTGAACTATACCTTTAAGGCCCCAACATACTCACTGCAAAGTTCTTTTTGTTCTTCACTTAAGGGTAAAAATAAGTTTGAACTATAGCTTATACTGTCAGCCAACATCCAGACATCCGTAGATGAATATGTAAATGTGTGCTGCATGCTTTCTTCTCAATAACAAAATAAACATATAACAAAAAACTTTCCAGGAAAGTTTGCTTTGGTGATTGCTTTTGAACTTTCCAAGCAAACTTCGTTTTGGCCTGATTTTGTTCGAAATGACATAACACCAGATCGTTCTTAGATTTTGTCCAAAGTATATTGGGGCCTTTAAGTTAGTCTGAGCAAAGTGGAGAACATCTGCCCCTGGTTTCACAGACAAGACTGAAGGCTAGTCCCAGAATAAAATGCATGTTTGAGCTGCTTTAACTGATAGCAACTTGCACTGACATATCTAAAAATACGTCAGTCCCATTGTTTTGTCTCAAGATGCACACCAGTTTTTTTCCAAGGCATGTTTATAAAAACTACTTAAATATCCTAATTGAACTAAGGCCTAATCCTGGCTTAATCTAAGCCTGGTCTGTGAAACCAGGTGGTCTTACAAAAACAGATCTCAAATTTTACTTTTTAGTATCTCATCCTAAGACAAACTAGACTTTTAAACCTCACTTTATATTCCATATAAATCAACGCTTTTCTACATTTTTATACTAGGCTTGACTTTGAAATATGGCATTTTGTTCTTTCTTTTCTAAATGGTCAAAAGAGTTGTGTCTTCTCCTCGCAGGGGTTGAGCGTTTACCACAATACCAATGTCTGAATTATTAATTTAAATCAATAATTTGGCATTGACTCATTGCATTGTATTCATTCTCTTCTTTATGGTCTAAAGAGTTGTCCTCTTCGCGCAAGGGTTGAGTATTGCAATCGCAGTGTCAGACTGGAGAAATGTAGACTCTTATGTCATAATGCAAATGGGTCGGCGCTACATAAAAATAGATTTCCAGTTTGTCTGATTACCTGCAGCCCTCAGAATGTTCATGTTCCCCATTAGCTCTGGTGGAATCAATTGTTTCTCACACGGACAGCGGTGCTTAAGTAACACAGAGCTAATCAGGACTGTGCTGTTCCCCTGAGTCAGCAGAGCCACCGCCATCAAGTTTTTCTCTGTTAATATAAACCTCTGCTGAATCCAGCTTCAACTTTCATTAGTCGCTGTCATTATTTCCTCTGCTCTGACAGATGGCATTGTGGGATATCGGTTTTTATGGCAGGTCATCTTTCATATCCCATTTCCTTTGCCATTTGAAGAGAAGTTCACAGTCAGATTAATTTTGTGTTTGAATATTGATTTTCTTTTCTTCCTTCCTCTTCCGAAGAAAGCCTCTTAATGTCCTTTCTCTTGGCAGTAATTTTGACACTCTGCTGGTTGTCTGCTTGATTAAAAGTGTTCTTGAAGTGGAAAAAAGTAGGACATTACATAAAATAATTTCAGATCCAAGATAGCTGTGTAACATTAGGAAATAAATCCATCCTGGAGAGAAACTTGTTACCTGGATACTGGATGCCACAACAGACTTACAACTGCTGTATTACATTTAATATGATTGCATTTTCATGAGCTTGTGTTCCTTTGAAATGCTAGTCCTCCAGGCAGGCATCGTATAAGTCCTGTGTCTTTGTCCGTGTGTAAGAGTCCTGATGACTGGAGGATCAGAGGTATTGCCTCATATTGTCAGTCAGGGTGACCATGAGATACATACCAATGATATATGATCCAATGATACATATGATACATGATCTCTCTGGAAACAGCACACATGCTCGTAATGGAGGAACATCTAAGGGTGCTTCTTTAAAGATGAAAAAAATTTAAATTCTGTCAGTAATTACTCACCCTCATGTTGTTCCAACCCCGTAAGACTTTTGTTCATCTTCAGAACACAAATTAAGATATTTTTGATGAAATCTGAGAGCTGTCTCACTCCTCCATAAGCTTCTATGTTATTGAAACTTGCCGTCCCAGAAAAGTTAGTAAAGACATCGTTAAAATAGTCCAAGTGACTACAGTGGCTCAACCTTAAGTTTATCAAGCGACGAGAATACTTTTTGTGCGCAAAAAAACAAACAAAAAAACAACTTTATTCAACTATTCATTTTCTTCTGTGTGGGCCCCTGAGTGAGTTCACGTAGAGTAACAGTGCA
Source organism: Rutilus rutilus (assembly GCF_951802725.1). Classification (NCBI taxonomy): domain Eukaryota; kingdom Metazoa; phylum Chordata; class Actinopteri; order Cypriniformes; family Leuciscidae; genus Rutilus; species Rutilus rutilus. The sequence continues at coordinate 4,847,089 of NC_140212.1, forward strand.
GCGCTTCTGGGTTGTACTATCCCTTTAAAAGTCAAATTTCACTTCTAAGGTTTAATGTTTGCTTTGCTAGAAATCCTTGTGGTCTGTACAAAGTTGAAAGATAGAGACCTATACTAACGTCCTGAAAATAGATAGATAGATAGATAGATAGATAGATAGATAGATAGATAGATAGATAGATAGATAGATAGATAGATAGATAGATAGATAGATAGATAGATAGATAGATAGATAGATAGATAGATAGATAGATAGATTTGATTGATTGATTGATTGATTGATTGATTGATTGATTTATCAGCAGCTGTCTATACTAGGAAAGTTTTTTTTTTCTCAAAAACTAGTTTTCCTTTTAATGTTGTTGTTGTTGTTTTTGCCACCACTCTAAATAAATTCAGAAATTATTCATAATAGCACCAGATCTTCAGCATTGCCAGTTTGTTGTGCGGCACTGTTTTAAAAAAACGTCAGCCGAATCAGTAATGAAGAAGAAAATAAATAAACCGGCTGGTTAGAACAATATAGCCCTGGTCCCACTGGACTGTTCTCAGTACCTTTCAAGGCTGAATGAGTCCAGAAGACTCTCTGTGGACAGTAGGGGAATAAGAGATTTGGACATTCTCAGGGATCGGCCTAACGGTGCGTGAAAGCAAGGGGTCTCAGCAGCTCTGTATCCCAGCCAAAGGAGCGATGTTGATCCGAAAGGCACTGGAAATGGGTGAGGAAGTTGCCAGAGCGTCTGCCAAGAGCCACAGCCTGGGATCAGGGCCTTCACATCGCTGAGTGGAACAGCAGGCCATTTGCTGGCAAAACAACCCCTTTTCAAAGCCTGTCGTGGATACATGGGGGTACATTGGATGACGGCATCTGCCAAATAAGGTCATGGCAGGGACGTTCTCTTTTTTTCTAGACACAGGGCCAGGCAGGACGGTGTACGAGAGTTCTTTTCTAATGCCTGAAACTCCTGAGCTGTGCGAACAGCGAGCGGATGGCTTGACAGGAATGTCAGGAACGAGAGCCGAGGGAAAGGATGTCATGCCTGGGCTGTCGGGGAGATTAAGCAGCCGACGAGGCGAGTTTTGGGTGTTTACTGTGACTGAAGGGAATCTGAGAAAAGAACAGCCTGAAGGAAGCTCTTCTGAGACCCTTTTTGCGCCCCCCGCAGATACACGAGACAAAGCAACCCAGGTGTTAGTCCACACTGCTGGCCCAGGATAAACCTATTAAAGGGTTCAGTGTAATTGATGCCAGCGACTAAATCTATTTACCAAGGTTGTCTAATGACTGAGTAAACAGTTTAATTTAAAGGGCCGTACACACCGGGACGAATATCGGCGCGCGTTATTCGCCAGCGTTTTTCAACACGTTTTTTGTGTTCACACCCAAGCGATTTTCGCTGACGATGAGCCGAGTGAACATGCAAATTCATTCCCTGACATTAGATGGCGCTTAATGTAAAACAGAAATACACCGCTGTCACGTTTGTCATATAGTTCTTTATGTTCCGACACCAACGAGACCAGCAGCTCTACATTCATCTTGCCTTGCATCTTCCTCGTCTTATTTCTTCCCGGCAGTGTAGACGCTACTTGGCGTATATCTTCTTCGCCGTTACGTATGTGTGCTCGGCAAGACCGTTTTGTGTTTGAGCGCCCCCAAGTTGTGTTTTACTGTAACTTCAGAAGCTCCAGACACGTGAGCAAAAGCGCCAATCTCATTGGTCGGATAGTTTTTGGCGCGGCGCGTCAAACCAAAAAAACGACGCTTTTACGTGTGCCGTTATTCGCGTCGGTGTGCACACTCACTTTGGCGCCCTTTGTTTAGTCACGAGGCGTTAAACGTCGGCGAATAACGCGCACAAAATTCGTCCTGGTGTGAACAGGCCTTTAGACTACTATGTAAATTGAAATATGTGGTGTAGCGGTTACGGTTCTAGGCTTGTAACCTGAAGGTTTACTCTGGTTCTGTGGTGATAAATATGACAGGGCCATAACCAGTGGTGTTGGTGGCGCAATGGATAAGACACATGCCTTTGGTGTGAGAGACCCGGGTTCGAATCCACTGTGAGACACCAATGTGTCCCTGAGCAAGACACTTAACCCCTAGTTGCTCCAGAGGCGTGCGACCTCTGACATATATAGCAATTGTAAGTCGCTTTGGATAAAAGCGTCAGCTAAATGAATAAATGTAAATGTAAATAACCAACATTGAAACAATATTCATATTCATAAAAGTGGTTTATCAAGATGTTTAGTGGCCAGTTTTTACACCTTCAGCAGATGGTTTTATCCAAATTACTTACAGTGCATTTGCAGTAAATTACGCATTTACATTACTTTTCAAAAGTGAGGTTGGTGCAAACTTTTTTTTTTTTTATCTTACGCCCACCAAGGCTTCATTCATTCGATCAAAAATACAGTAAAAACAGTAATATTGTGAAATATTAGTACAGTTTAACTGTTTTCTATTTTAATATATTTTCAAATCATTTATTTATATGATGTCAAAGTGAATATTCAGCATAATTTCTCCAGTCTTCACTGTCACATGATCCTTCAGAAATCATTCTAGTATGATGATTTGCGGCTCAAGAAAATTGTTTTATTATTATCTGTCGAAAAAAATCGTACTGACCTCAAGCAAATTTTACCAAAAAGTAGCACTTTTTAAATGATTTAATCTATTTCATTGTGAACATTTGAATGGTCTGACATTGATTTCATTCTTCCCCTCACCAGTTTGTCTTTTTGATTTCATTTTTCATATCTATTGTGTGCCAGAGGTAAATTTTCCTAGCCGGCCATTACCACAGATTTACAAAATAACAAGCACTTTCCTAAAAATCAGTAAGTAATGTTTCATCAACAAACCACCGTGCGAAACTGAGCCAGAATCATTCTGTATGCCGCAGGATCCGCCTTCCCCATTGTAACTCTGTCCATCACATGCCAATCATTGAGATTGTGTTCTCATTCACCCTGTTTTAAAATCGCTTTATAATCACATACTGAAGAATCTGTCATCTTGGCAAAGATAGGAGTAATATTTATTATTCAAATGCTCTATAGAGGCTAAATATATTCAGTTAGCGTTGTGTTCAAAGGTTTATTTTTCATGCCTGGGAATAAAACATAGGTTTGTTTGGCTCATTCATTTCTGAGTGCGTCTTTACATTAGTATTGCTCAAAGATCCTGCGTCTGCGCCAAGGTCAGTCTTTGACTATGATTCTAGTCTTTCTGCGTTCTGCGGCACTAGGGATTCAGCAAAGGCTAATTGTTGACTGAGTGGGCAGTTTATGAAGCATTTTCATGACAGAATGTCAATAAGGATTCGGGCAATGTGCACATTGATGTTATTGTGTGTGTTTTTCAATTGGCTCCTCTAGTGAAGTGTTTTTGGAGAGACTGCCAAACCTGAAATAATTAATCAGATGGAAAAAAAAAACATAATAGGAATAATATAACAGAAACAAATTAGTCCCTGCCTCCACTCAATCACAGCAGCTCTGACTACCTGATCCACTCGGTCACCTGTAGTAAACGCTACACAAGGGCAAGTGAAAATATTGGTTTATTTCAACCATATATGTTTGAAACAAAAACTGATTAAGAAGAAGCAAAAGAGCGAATTGTCTAAAAGTCAATGTGTCAGAATGGTAATGCATTTGATGTATCGCTTTCTACAACGTCTGACACATAAGAGTAATTAATATGATTAGCTTTTAGCCTGACTACGTTATTAAACAGCTAATAATGTGTTGCTAATGTTACACAAATCATGTTCCCGTTCGCCATCTCAAAATCAAACAGCAGCCTTCTAAAAATCAGCATCATTAGAAACGCTTTGAACATCATAGAAAGTGAGTGGAGAAAAGCCCCGTCCACATGTCGACGGGATTGGCTATATGAGTGTTACGGAAACAGGGGCGTTTCAGACCACGTTTTTGAGACTGTGTTTGGTAAACTGCAGTTTTAAGGAGGAAATACCAATTATGCTGACTGGTGAATTTGCTAACTTTTTGTCTTAAATATATTAAAAACATCACATAGAAACAACATTAAAAACTTGATTTTCACTTTAAATATAAGTGGACCCACTTTATATTAAAGGGGCATTCCACCCATTTGAACATTGTTTTTTATTTAAAGTGGGTCATATATGTAGTCGAAATGTAAAATAAATTTTGAATTTGGTGCCTTCGTGACCGAGGAAAGACAAAAAATAACTTCAGGACGCATTTGTATGAAAGACAACAACTCCCACAATGCACCACATTGCACAGCTCCGCAAGCCACTCCCACTAATCCAGAAAGCGCATATCTGCCTATAAGAGAAATCACTCTTCCGTCTACAAGGCTAGCTACCACCAGAGCTTGAAATTCATTTCACATTCACACAAAATGTCTAGTTAGTTGGCGAACTCATTACTCCTCGTTTGTATTTCTTTTGAAAAGGTGAATTATTGCATGGTACCTGGATGTTCAGTCAGAACATATGCGGTGCGAAACTAGGATAGTTCTCAACACAAACGTCCGTGTCCTCGTCTGATTCAGAGATTTCGTCCAGGAGAAATCGGCATCGTTGAAATTCTTTGCCGCAGACGGACTCTATCTCTGTGTTCGTAGTTGCATCTTACAGTCTATGAGTTGCATAGTGAGATCACCGGCGCCACCAGTCCGCCCTAACTCGAGCCAGTCCGGGCTCCTCGTCCGCGGCAGGCAGGTCTTCTGCCTCGGCTGCTCTTCGCTATAATGCGGCTTGTAAAGGTAGCCACAAACACCTGATTCAAGCATCAGACTTCCGAAATCCTCTTCTTCTATATCATATTGAGCACTCTCCTCCGCTATTGTCATAACTTTACATCTGTCTCCACAGCGCCTGTTAGCTTAGCTTCAAACAAGATGGAGGATATTGCTTTCAGTTTCAGAGAGTAAAGTCCCACCCACTGATCTGTAATAGGTCTGTAGCGTGAGCGGGTCCCGCCCCCTGGGAAAGATGAGGAACTAGTGCTTGTAGTCTCATCAGAAATCCCCCCCTCTTACACTTCCTCCTACAATGACACAAAATGACGATTTTTGCGTCATTGTAGGAGGAAGTGTAAAAGGTAAATAACGGATTTCTCCCGTCTCAGGGGAAAATGAGAGAGTGTTGCACGACCATTCAATAGTATGACTGGGTTTCTAACAATGCAAAGCTTAATGCAAATGGGTGGAGTGTCCCTTTAAGTGTCTTTTACTGTGTAAGTACTATGTAATTACATAACACTGTTGACCCTTCCCTTACACCATATAATTTGATTATCATCATGCTAATCAGTTATAAACATTGTCAGATATGTATATACATTGAAATGTCAGACAATAATTTATTTCAAATATCCTAAACCAATTCTGCCATTTTCGAGCCATTCAGCCAATAGCTTATTGTAGTTGATTTAGTAGGTATCTGAGGCTTTTTTTGTTGTTGTTTTTTTTTTTTTTATGTGGTTGTTGTATAATATTAACATAGCATTGCTCATCTCCACCTCACACCGCATTTTCTCAACAGGTTTTGTTGAAGATTGGGAAAATCAAAGTGCGAGGAGGGAGATAGCTGATCACAAGACGTACATTTTCAACAGCTAATCAGTGAGTGAAGCCTCTTGGGACAGCGCTGAACTGAAACTAATCATGTGTCAGCTTTGGACAGCTTTAGTTCACTTTCTTTATGGAGATATTGCAATGGGAAAGTACACAAATTATTTAATTTCTTCCATGCACTAATCTTTCCTGTGCAACTAAATGTAAGCAGGGTTATTATATTTAACTAAAAACTGAAAATAAAGCCATAAAAATGTACGTTAACTTTTTTTTTAATTATTTTATTTTGGTTAGTAGTCAAGCACAATTTCTCATCTTAATTTATTTTAACTTACTAATGTACTTAAATAACTAAAACAAAAAAAAAAAAAAAAATATAGACATTTTAAAAAAAAACGATTTACTAAAACTTTAACTAAAAGTGAAATCTGAAAATATAACAATAAAAAAATTATTCAAAGTATTAAATGTACAGTATGTAACTCAAAATGAACCAAATTTACAATACATCATCAATCCTTCCTCCATGTTTTTGTCTTACCCTGATTTGCTATGTGTTTATATTTTAGACATATTTACGTCACGAAATTGCATATATACGTCACTCGCCTGTGCTTGTCTCTCGTCATATCCGTAAATAGAGAGAAGTTTCTCCGGTTACTTTGACGTGTGTCTGGTGTGAGAGTGGCAGAGGTTAGTCGTCACAGCGAGCGAGAAAAGTTGACATGAAGCTGCTGAATCTCGAACCTCCGGGGAATGCCACATGTCGCTCTCTAACAGAGTTCATTCTGAAGCGTTATCTATGTGAAGGGTCATTTCATTATAGTTGCTGTAGCGCTTTGTTGGAATGTATTTTAAAGAAAGTATAGTGTCTATTCAGTAACATCTTCAGCTTGAGAGTCTTTCCATCTAAACTGGTTATCTCTTAAAGGAGTCATGACCTGTAATTTTCACTTTTCCACGAGAATCAATGTATGTTATGATTGCCCAACGATTATACACTGGCCGGGAAGCCGATATTTAAAAGTGAAGCGTTTGTTTACCCCTGGGTTCGTAAACCAGCCCACGTGCACGCGCACTCAAATACGAGATTTTAATTTCTGCCCCGACTTGACGTCAAGACGGGGCAGGATATACCATATATGGACACCGCAGACCTATGCTGCAGGAAGCCCGCCCTGCCCTGCCCTGCCCCTCTCCCCCTCATATTCAGTCGCGAAAGATGCAGAAACGTAGTGCACACGTGAGTTGCTCTGTTGTTGACTGCCAGAATCAACATGTAAACGTGTTTTCTCTCCCAAGAACGGACCAAGCTGTCAGGGACCAGTGGATTAAATTCATTTTTAATGACGCGGTTCCTACAACCCTTCCCACTGGCTTAACGTTAGGTGTCTGTGCTAATCATTTTACGCCGGAATCGTTCACAAATTTGGGGCAATATCAGGCGAAGAATTGTATATTGTATAACTATGACAACATATAATTGTATTGATTTTTTTTATAGAATAGATGAGGATAGATAAATAAAACAAACAGTCAAGTAAAAATAAACATAAAGAAAAAGATCACGTTACATGTCTGTAGAAGAAAAATATTGAATGTCTAAAAAACCACAACGTGAAACAAGGCAAAAACACCACATGATAGCAAACGTTGATCTCAATAACCACTGTAAGCTGATAAAAAAAAGTAGACTACATCTCCGTTAATGTAATCTACATTAAATAAAAGGTATAATGTATGTCTCAGTCAAAATGATTGTCTTTACCATTCAGAGACATCTTGATGTAGACGTCCTTCCATCGACTCTACATCTTCCCTTTTCAGCTCAGGTTCAGAGTCTGGCTCATACATATACGGTTGAATCCCGTAGGTCGCGGCCGGGTCGGGTTCATTCACAACTTGCGCCATGATGTCATTTTGGAATGATATGCTGAAGTTACCTGCGGTGTCAACCCCCCCCTCATTTGCATTATTAAAATGACCGTCCACGACAGCCAAAATATCACATCAGATCTCGCGAGACAATAATGCCTTCAGAAATAAGGGTCAGAGGAGCTCTGTGTTTATTTTTTTTCCACTTTTCTTTTCTAGAAGGGCCTGAAAGACTATAATAGAGCGTGGGTATCCAAGGTAATACTAGGTTATGACTCCTTTAAGCCGAGTAGAGAATATTTTATGAGCAGTGGGATAACCATATTCATCTGCAGTCATACAGAGGCGAAGCACAACCAAAACAATGTTCTTCCACAAAATGCTTCTTTTTTTCTTCTTCTTCTTCTTCTTCTTCTTATGCAAAATGCAGGGCTTACATAGTGTATAAAAACTATAATAGTATTTCAACAATACTAAAATAACACTGAGTCTAAGCCAAAACTTTATTGTCCTTCATCCATGCTAGTGTGATACGCACAACTTTTGAACCTTGGAAAGTAGATTCTCTTTGTGTGTAATGAAAAATGAAAAAGTGTCCGACCTACAGTAGTGGTGCGTTGTTCCTGTTCTGTCACCTCGCCGAATTGAAAGCCATTCAGCTATATTACGTGCCATAATTCAATACCCTGCTAATGCAATGTTTCTTCTCTTTATAAATCTGCTGGTACATTTTCCCACCTGAATATAAAGGCAAGTCAATGTGCAGCCGCTGATATGGGTGTGTATTTTATTGGGATTTGTGGCATGGAGCTCACTGCCAAGTAATAACATTACTGTTTTTGCTGCTGCATTAATCTGACAGTGTGTGGTTTCCATCATGCTAATCGGAGAAAATTATTTTCCATCTTCTGTTACTTAAAAGTTTTTTCCTACTCCATATGTTTTATTCATAGTGTACAGTCAATTACCTATCATGTTTGTGTTTGCCTTGTTTTCTATGCAAACTGAGCTAAACGCCTTGAAAAGTGTCTAACTTTGTTGCAAGAGTTATCACAGTTAAATGTTATTGCATTGTTTTAATCTGTAGCCTAACTAACTTAATTAAGTCTAGTACACTCAGGAGGGCTTTTAGAAAATGATGTGGGCTCGGGATATCAGTATCACACTGTTCTTAGAGGCGCAGAATCATCCCAATCAGTTGCAAAGATGCTTTTCCATTAAAACGGTTTACCCCAGACGCTCGCCTCTGAGTCACAGGGAAGACTCTTGTGTCTATGGTAACTGCTGGTGAACAGGAAATGATGTCACCGATGATGACGAGTAAAAATCTCTCTGTATAATGACAATGGCTGCAGCTGAAATCGCATGCTTATATACTAAATAGTAGGCGACAAAAGATGTCTGAATTCACAGTACTCATAAAAAGAGAAGGCAAAAAGTACCTTGATTTCTTCTTCCGGTGAGATTCTGAAGTGTGTATACGAAGGACACTTTACTATCCCATGAGGCCAATTTATCACAACTGGTAACACAACAGTCACAAATGTCCATACTGTATGCAAAAGCTGTGTTTTAATACTTCACTGCCTTAAGTGACAGAGAGTGTTGAAAGATTTTATAATATTCTTCTTCATATGCTGCAGTACCACTTTTTATGATTGATTGACTTTGAGTGATGTGCTCGAGAAAGAGAGATCACAAACACTCCACACTAAATGCATTATTCAGATTGTGAAGGAAGTGACAGTCGTCTCTTTTCTCTGCACGCAGGACGGAACAAGGCAAGCTGTGGTGTGTGTCGAGATTTACGTTGTTCAGGTAATTAAAACGTAATGTGCTACTTGTGATTAAAACATGATTTCTCTCAGTTGTGTACAAGAGGAAATGCAGTCAGAACATCATCATCATAAAAGAGTGTTTACAAAATAACCAGCAAATATACAGTGATTAATCAAGAGATTACAATAAAATGCAAAAGCAACAAACATGTTAAGTGACTAAATGCATTTCATACATGCCTTAATAACAATGTATTCGAAATGCAGTTATATAAGATGATAATGAAGCTATTAATGCACTGAAGCTACAGTGAATTTTAAGCATGAAAAAGATGAATTTTTTATATGCAAATGTATTAAACAGTCTTGAAATGTTGGTTAAGGTATAGAGAACTGATGGAGACTATGATTATGGTAGCTAAAAAATGTTAGCGGTGCGTGTCATGCTAAAGTCACTGCTACGATTCTAGGGTGCTGTGTGTGGTTGCCAGGGTGTTTTCACCATGTTGCTATGTGGTTACTAAAGTGTTCTGGGTGGTTGCTAGTTGGTTTCCAAATGGCCCATGTCAAAAGTGCTTGTCGTCAATTTATTTATTTTTATTTTTTCATAGTCATACTGAACAAAGCAAGTTGTAGGTTCAGTGGTCCCAAAAAAAAAAAAAAAAAAAAAAATTTTCTCACATTTTGTGACATCACGTCCTGTTTTTGGTTCTTTAAGTCAAGTCAAGTCATCGTCATTTATATAGCGCTTTTAGCAATGTAGATTGTTCCAAAGCGGCTTTACAGAGATACAAGGATAGTTTAAAGTAACAGAGATTGTTTTGGCTTTATAGCAGTTCTTGAATAAAGTTATTTTCCAGCTAAAGTTAATTTGATTGATTCACTTCGGTCGCAACGATCATTAGTTATTAACTTAGGGGCCGCTAACACGACACCGTTTTAACAGGGAACTCTACACAGACTTTAAACGCGAAACCTGTGAGAACGCTAATGGCGTGCACATGCTTATTACGAGTTCAGTCTATTGCGCGTTTGAATATATGTGCACAGGTTTGTAATTCCATACAAACCAAGCCATAAAAAACTACTTGTCTGGCCTTAACATTTTGATTGTATCACTTCGGGGTAGATACGCGAACCGAATTTTCCCGACAACGCTTTATCTGTAGAGTGGTAAAGTATGTCTTTAGTCCGTGTTGCATTCGTATTTCAGTCGAACCGCACCAGAGTTTGTTGGAAGTGGACCGAGACCTACCTTTTCAGGGGTCTTGGTGCACACCCGCGAACCGTACCCGAGTCCACGTAAAAAAGGTGAACTCATGTGATACGGGTTCATGTGAACTCTGATACGGTTTGCTGTATATGTTTTTTTTTTTTGGATGTGTTCTCACTCACTTTCCTGACAAGCGTGACTGATGTTCGCCTTAAGCACAAATGTACTCCTGCGTTCTTCTGAACATTTGCAGTACATTTGCAGCAGACAGACGCCAGTGCCGTTATGTGTTGACACTGTGCTGAAACAAAACACTTAAACAACCAAAATATAAAATGAGATGAGCTATGCTATGCATTTTGCCACCTTCTCCTGCATCATCAGGGAGCAGTCGAACCAAGCGTGGAAGCTCCCTTTAATAATAGTTTCATCTTTAGCAGCTTTTTCCTTGTGATAAATCTATCTATTTATCTATCTATAAATTTAATACAATTTGAATTAAAACTAAATTAATTGATAAAACTAAATCCATAAAATTATGATGAAAACCCATAAAAGGCTGTATATGAAGGAACCCTTTAATGTTCTGTATATAACTTTCTTCTTGTAACTAGACTTGTTTGACCACCTTAAACATGCTAGCAATGCGCTAAAAAACACCAGATCATCTTATTTTATTTAAGGTTGAATACTGATATGTGGATAATATTGGTAGATTAAATTGTTGTAATACATATGCAATATAAATCAGGCTACATATGAGATGCAAAAACAAGAAACCATGAAATCCTCAAGTGAAAACGAAATGGTTTTCCTGAGTATTCTGCCAAGATCCTAATTGAACGGCTTGTCCCTTTGAACTAAAATGTGCGTTTAGCCTTGAGTTTCTCAGTTCAGTGCACGGCTTTCATCAAAAGAGCTCGTAGGCGTTCTCCATTGACTGCGGTGAACAATCGAGCAGGACAAATGCAGCGGTGCTGTCATGTAAAACAGGTTTATGAAACATAGATGTGATGACTTTGAAAGCGGGGCTCTCTGAAAAGGCTTCTCTTGTCTATGCGGTCATGATTCACTCTAACCGGGGCCCTCCTGGGGCCACTTTCTTAATCTCCTTACAAAACATTGTTAAGTGTTAAAGGACAAAATGTGGCTGTGAGAAAGATTTCTGGCCATTCATTCTGGGTTCAACAGCCTTAAATGTCATTTAGACGTTTTATTGTGCATTTCATGAAAGGTCGACATTGCTCATTGGGCAGAGAAAGCGTGCTGCTCCGTACATATGCCCTCCCATGAGATTTCATCCCGGGAGAATGACTGTTACTGCAGTGCTTCAGTGACACACATATCTGCACTGGAACAGCACACTGAAATGTGTCTCCTGTTTTGATAAATGAGGCCTGCTAACACTCTGTGAATAAACAGGGTAAGTCATTTTCACAATGCAAGCAATTGCCTTTTTCTGTTCCTTTTGCCATTAAACTATGATGGTAAATGATTTTAGCATTGTCATTCTAAAATGTGTCACCATTTACACCAATTCAGGTGAGCCTTGGGATGCTGGGAGTTAGCAGGATGTCGTCTTTATTTCCCAAAGGATTAGAGAGAACACACACCTTACAGGAAATTCAGTCCTAACCAGGGATACGGGAAAGATGTTGTTTTTGCTTTGTTTGTATGTTAATAACTTAGGGTGGAAGACACTTGTACAGTAGAATAATATAGTGTCTGAATTATATTTATAATTTAGAGATTTGTTTTTTCTTTTGGCACCCGTATTATATATATATATAGAATTATTATTATTATTATTTTATTTTTGTACACATGTACTTTTTTTTTTTCAATGTAATCATGTATCATTATTCTTTTTCTCACTAATGCTGCATCCCAATTCACCTACTTATACTATGCCCTAAAAGTATGTACAGTTTTTGTGAAGAAAAAGTACATACTTTTGAGTGTGTATCAGAAGAGTAGGCAAGTTTTGGGACATTCTACTTCGTCATAACGGACCCCTCTGTCACTTAGTTACTTGCATCCTGTCACCGTTTAAACTGCCCTGTCAATCATCGTGTCATCCTCTACATTCAATTTAATTAAATTTTCTACCGTTTTGGAGATAAATGTATTAGCACGCTGATCTGCAAGTCGTGGGTCTTTCATGCGGAGACTCTCCTCATGTGTTTGCATAATGATGTTCGTATCTATATAAAAGTTCGCAATGCTGATGCAGATGAAATATAATGTGGATAACATTGAATAAATATATTTTCGTCACAATCACTCAACCCCCTTTATCTAAACTTCTCTTCTTAACCGTCGGTCTCGCACATCCACCATGTTTGTAGTTTTTGAACACTTTTTATTCGTGTTTGTAGTTCTGATCGAATCCTCGTCTAATGTGCAATGTTTTGTGGGCAGTATTAGCCGTTATAGTGTGCGTGGATCTACTCTTTGGATTCTAACCGGATAAAGTAGACCATCCGGGTATCTTTGGAATACTCATTTCAACATACTACGATTTGGGACTCTAATTCTAATTTTGAATACTGTTTAGGACGGATAGTATGCGAATTGTACTCAGCATTAAGGGTGCTTTTATTCATTTATTTACTTGCTTGCTTACTTACAAATGCTGAGACTCTTCCACACATTTGCTGCAGTTTAAGTCACGATCAAATTATGATTTTGTGACAGTGTATCATATCCTGCGAAAGTTTTCAATAGCCAGTCCTGATGCTAAAACTTTTAAACCTGTTTCTTCCTATTTAGGTTCTGCTTGTAGACAAATCTAAGTATCCAGGGGTCCTGTCCTAGCACAGACGCCCCATTTGACTCCCCAGTAGAGCACTTAAGAGTCGAAAAGCCTTTGATTCATCTTGATAAATCTTGACATGCTCTGCGTCGGCAGACCTGTCTGCTATTACAACAAAATGCAGATCCTCCACTTGCAATGTCACCGATGATAGATGAACAGGTAAAAATGGTATTATTGGCAGACCAACAATGACAGCGGTATATTTAAAAACATCTCTAGAGAAATATAAAAGTACGCTTGCTCCCAAGGACGTCTCAAAGCGAGTAAGAGGGAGGGAGGGAGGGAGGGAGGGAGGGAAGAATTGAGCAGTGAGGAGAGAAATTGTGGACAACCTCTCTTCCCAAGCCGTACGTGGAAGACACAGAGGCTGTAAATTTAACCGAAGTGAAGCATATTGGGCAACGGCGTAGTCAGCCATCATTCCAGAGATTGCATCCTTCTCTCTTCTCATCGTGGCAAAGCACACAGTTCATTGCCATCTGCACGAATCTCTCACATTGCCACTTTGCTGGAGATTGGGTGGGCTCATAAACAACCGAGCGCCATGATATCTCAAGGGTAGATGGCGGGAATTGGAACTGTGCCTCTTTGCTAAAATAAATGGGCTAATAACATTGCTATCCCAATGTTTACTCACGCTTTCAGAAGTTAAAGTGATGTGATCCCAGAAATGATAACTGCAGTGTGAATTACGAACCAAAAACTTTGTTTTAAATGACTGTAGGAAAGGGTACTATTTTCCAGACTCCTGGAATGTACAAATCCAAATTCTGGTAATCATAACATTTTGCTTGGCAATGGTGCAATAAGAAATTGTAGCCAGGCATGTAAAAAGACAGCTTTAGAAACCAAGAAGACGCTGTTCTATTGAATGTCATGTCCCTTATTGTATGTATGCCCCCTTGGTGGCAGGAAATGCAAATGTATGATTATTCAAATGTTTGCACTTTGTGAGCAAGTCAAGTCAAGTCAAGTATATTTGTATAGCGCTTTTCACAAGCAATCTTATTGTGATAGTTCACCGTAAAAGTGAAAATGATGCCATTATTTACTCAGCCTCTTGTTGTTCCAGACCTGAATGATTTATTTTATTCAATGGAATATAAAATAAGTTTTTGCCCATATAATGAAAGTTAATGGGGTCCAAAACAATATTGGACGCCAATGACTTTCTTTGCATGGAAAATATCTTCTTTTTGTTACACAGAAGAAAGAAAGTTCAATTTTCATTTGTGCGTGTCCCTTTAAGTTCCTTGAGATTAGCTGTTTATTATGCATGCTAGCAAAGTCACTTGACTTTAGCGTAAGCCATCTAGCGAAGGCTCATCGATTCCAGCCTTTCCAATGAAAACAGATAATTACCGATTACCACTCCATCATACCTGACCTAGCATTTTCAATGAGTGTTTGCTACTTGCCTCATTTTAGCCTTTCAAAGTGACTGTGCACTTGAGAGATGTTAATCGCGTGCGTCTCTCCGGTCTACCATTATCAGCGGTCTAGGACGGGACGTTAACATTGATCTCTGTTCAGGCGGCTTGGAAATGAACGTTTATTTCACCCTGGTGGGCACTGCAATTATGAAGCACCAAATATGGCATGTTTATATCTTCCCGGAGAAGAGACTTTAAAGTGGATGTCACTGAGATACAAGGCGGGAAAGCTGACCAATTAGTGTACTGTACTGAGCTGTAATGATAAGCTGCGTTGTGACTTCATTTCCTGCCTTTGAGTGAGTGTCACTTGATGGTGAGTAAGTGCTCAATATAACTAGAAGAATGCTTTATTACTGCTCATCATGCCAGTGCTTCAAACAATGTGAATGGCAAATTTGTTTGGAGGAGGTAATTGGGGCCAGACGTTGCTGCAGGCTTGTGTTCATTTCCAGATTTGAGTCTTATGATAGTCACACTTGTCCTATTTTCTGGTGATCTGTTCACTCAGCATTGTGATTCAGGGCAGAGGTGAAATGGCCACTGGGATTGTGTATGGCAGATGAATTGAGGACATTCAGGTTGGTAATAGGTTGTTGATGTTTGTCCTTCAGAAGCAGTTTGCTTGACATTTTCTTTATCACTGTTTTTACTGCATCCAGTGCAATGCTGAAGGAGAGACTCTGTGCAGTGCCTTTTAAATAGTTTACTTTGGGTGAAGCAAACTTTATTGCTGTTCTCTTTTCATCTTGTACTTTTAGGTCCGAACCCGATACGTTTGTCAACATGAACATGGTGAGTATCACGTTGTTTTACATGTGCAATTTAGCACATTTTTTGTTCATTTATAATTTTTTTGTGAAACATGATTTATAACCTAATTAACATTTACAAAATAACATGCATATTTTAAAAATATATATATATATTCACAAATGTGTAACCAATTTCACATAAAACAAATTGTTTTTAATGTTTTTAACATTTAATATATATTTTTTAAAATAAATGTAAAAAAAAAAAACATTAAAAAAAGCTTGTGCTTCCATGAATTGTGTTTTGCATTTGTGAATCATATTTTTTTTAAATCTGAATACACCTTTGTGAGTCATATTTCATAAATAGATTCATTTTATTTTGGTAATGTGAATTAGATTACGTATATGAATCATATTTTGTGAATATGTTTTTGCAGTTGACTTTGTTTACAATTATAGTATTAATTAATATTTTGAATTAGCTTTTTTTATATTCTAAGTTTTATTTTCATTTTAGCTTACATTGTAGTAATCATTTTATTTGTTTTTTATTTACAAACAAATTTAACCTATAAGCTAAGCATAAATATACTTTTTTTTATTGAAGCTTTATTGCAATTAAAGTTATAATTAACAATAACTACACCAAACTGGACCCCAGAACACCCGCTCAAGTTCACTGGTGATTTTGGAAAACCACTTTCAATTACCCAAATAAACCAAACTGGCAACTAGCAGACTTCCATAAGCTGAAGTATAAAATAAAATGTGCACAAACTTAAATCCAATATCCAAAGTTTACTGTGGTGGCTTTCAAGGAAAAACTTAAATGATATACATTTACATATATGCATTTAGCACATGCTTACAAGAGGGGAACTAAAGCAGTTTGTTCAACAAGGAGTCAACAATATTATTATAATGCCAGGTTAATTTTTTAGGAATCAAACTAGAGAAGAGAAAAAATTATTATTTTTTTTTTTTTTTTTAAGTGCTTTGGTTTAAGGGTGTCGGGGTGGTTAAGTGCTTGTCTTCGGCTGCTTCATAAAATATGTGATGGTCTCAGCAGTTTAGGTGGAGGTTGACAGGGTGAACGTTTTTGGAGAGTGTGAAAGAAAGGCGTCACTTATTCAGTGACCTCCGCTTGAGTTAGGGAGCGTACACTTGTAGGGGTGAATTGATGTAGGAAGGTGCAGTTCCAGTGGCAATTCTGAAAGCCAACGTCACTATCTTAAATTTGATTCTGGCCGCAACGGGCCGGTGGAGTGAGATCAAGAGGGGTGTGAAATGGGTTTCTCTTTGGCTGATTGAAAAGTAGATGTGCTGCCGCATTCTAGATCATCTGCAGTGGCTTAGTGTCACATGCTGGAAGGCCTGCCAGTAGAGCACTGCAGTAATCCAGTCTTGAAATTACAAGAAGTTGCACCACATACTCTGACAGGAAGGGTCTGATTTTCCTGATGTTGTGAAGCAGGGAACCTGCACGACTCGGTCGCAGTGTATACTGGAAGATATGAGAGCTTATCTATTCTTTTCTTTTACACTTGACTGGACATTTTACTTGTTTGTTCCTCTTTCCTATCAGAGTCCATGTTTGAGTGAGTATCGGAGCTAGGGAACAGGCTGGATCCGCGTCCCCGCTCAGCAACCTACACCCTTGAGTAATGAAGGCCATCTGCTTCCAAAGAGCTCCGTCAGCAAAACAGAGTCAGCCGAAAAGATTTCAATTATCAATATACCATTTAATACATCGCCCGCAGGCCAAACAGTCTGGCGTGCCGACAGCGTGAGATGGAGGATGTTATTCCTCAGCTACATGGGTGGATTCTGCAACGCAGCAAATCAGGGTTTCAGAGCTGTCTCGCATCTATCATGAAATGGATAAATGACCATGTCCGAGGAGAAGCAAACAACTCTGCGCCTTAGCAGACCGGTTAGTGCAACACTGTTTACTCACACAACAAACCAAGCCGTTTTTGATCATGATTAGGCAGAACACGGTAGATTACAGAGACTTGGACTTGAACACTGAAAGTAGGGTTTGATATGTAAAGTAAAGAGGCTCTATAATAGTGTGCTAAACATCTTTTGATGTTTGTACCTTTCTAAACAGAGCTCCTCCGAACACCTGCTGAGATGAACAAAAGCTCTACAGAGAAATATAAATACACTGCATTTCAAGATGACATTTGCATACTAGGTGATGTCTAATGATGGTACTGTAGATTCACTTTTTCCTTCTCTTGGCTTTTATGAGCCTGAGTGAGAAAGCAACCTAATTACACAAATGACCGAAGTGCCATTTCGAGAGTGTTAGTGCTGAAAGAGACACAATGACATCCTTGGAACTGTTTTACCGTGTACTAAGATAGCAGCAACAAGCCATTTTTCTGTCAACGTCATATGAAAATGGAAACCACAGCCAATCAGAAAAGTTCTTTGAGCAGTAAATGGCGTAATGTACTTTCACTAGCAGGGCTGTGCATTGTAAAATTACAAAGACAATAATTACTTATTTGTGAAATGTAAACTTTTATTGGAATATATAGGATACATACATGAATAATTTGATTGTCACAGATTTATATCAAGTATATTCAAGTTTGTGTATATATATATATATATATGCTAATTAATATGGTAAATGATGGTAAAGACATCTAAAATGTTACACAATTCTTCAAATAAATTAATCTAAATGAATAAATGTTCTTTTTAAATGTATAATACATCAAAACATCCTTAAACAATATGTATCGCCGTTTCCACAAAACATTAAGCAGCACAACTATTTTCAACATTTACGGTAATCGGGAGCAGCAAATTAGCATATTAAAATGATCTCTGAAGGATCATGTGACACTGAAGACTGGAGTAATGCTGAAAATTCAGCTTTGCCATCACAGAAATAAATGATATTTCAAAAGTGACAATAAATTGGAGATGAATACAAAACGCATACCGAACTGATGGTTCTTTTTCACCCATAGTCTATATGCTGAAATAGAGATGGAGTCTGAATGGAAATGTGAGTATGGACAATTGGCCCTGTGCCAATCTATAATAGTCAGCTGTGCTGTTGTTTTGAATGTTTTTTTTTTTGCATTGGATCTGTCATTATCCATCTATCACATCTCTGGCATTGAGGGGAGGTTTCACCTTCACAGTGAATATACTCATGGAGTCTATTTTAGTTTGATATTGCACACATCAACTGAGATATAAAGCACAGATTTACTCTTACTGCAGACCTTCAATCAGGTTTTTTTTTTTTTTTTTTTTAAGTGTTTCATGTGACCAACATAATGTGCATGAAATTAAAGGCTCATACATATCATAGTTCCAACTCTTTACACAATATTATGTTTACACCTGAATGCCTTTTCAGTTCGAGAATTTCCATTAAAAATGCATTGCTTTCAACTGAAATTGTCAGTTGAAAGCCGTAATAACGTGACATGAAATTTTAACATCCAACAATAAAAAAGAACCCTCTGGAAAAGGTTTATTAAAAATTCACAAAGAATAGACCTGTGCACTTCGCTCTTACCACCAAATAATCATATTTGCTGGTAGATGCCTTGCTGCATGTCACGTTACGCGTAGGACAAAGCTCATGCAGACGAGGAATATGTAGAAATAACATTTAATAACCAAACTCTCAGGGGAAACATCAAACACTCACGCTTACATCGACAATAACAGACCAAGACTGAAGGAGAACATTCACAGAGACTAACAAGATTACTAATGAGGTGATTGACAATGCACAGGTGATAGACATGACTAATTAGAACAATCATGGAACACTGGGACAGAGGACTGAACCAAAAACACAATGAAGGGGGGAAACACAGAGCATGCGCATCATATTTCTAAAGTGGCTATGATCCGGTTTTCTCCAGTATTTTCTATTGGGGTTAGTAAGATACTTAAAAAAAAACAACCTTTTATTCAGCATTAAATTGGTGGTAAAGCCATTTCAAATTTTACCCCCCCCCCCCCCCCCCCCCCCCCCCCCCCCCCCCCCCCAAAAAATGTGTAAACTGTAACAAAAAAATTTAAACACATGTATTTACCATCACCGTTTGATCAATATAATGCTGAATAAAAATATAAATTTCTCTCTCTTTAAAAAAAAAGAAATATATAATCTTGCTGATCTCAATAGAAAATGATGTTCTTTTGAACTTTCTATTAATCAACATTAAGCAGCAAAACTGTTTCAAGATTGATAATAATAAGATATGTTTATTCAGATCAGCATATTAGAATGATTTTTAAAGTTGTACAAAACAACTCGTTATGATGCTTGATATTGCAAACTGGTATTTCTTACCATATCATTTTAATATATTTTCATAGTTCAGAAAGAGGTTTGTAGCACTAATAGTTTTACTTCTAGCAGCTAATGGATCGGGATGGATCGGTGGATATGGACCTGTACGCTTTATTCTTATCACAGAAAAAAAAAGTTTGCTGGTAGATGCCGTCATATTTCCAAAGCGGCTATGATCAGGTTTTCTCCAGTATTTTCTATTCCAACATCTGCTCCAGAGCCTCAAGGTTAGATTTGCCTCTAGGGTTTCCGGGATTGTTCACAGCATATGTTGTTTATGAGCAGCTTCAAAACCAGCTGCCCTTTCCCTGGAACAAAGCCGTAAGGTTTAGGGATTCGGTTTTGATCAGTGATAAAGAAATGTCAAAGTCAACAGTACACAACTGTATTGGGCTTTTATTCATGACAATATTTTCAGCAAATCACGCATGCATTTCTGTACAGACGAGGCACAATGGCCATAATGTGAACGGCCTCCTGTTTGCTTTCAAAGCAATTTCAAGACAAAATGATGGACTGTGCTGGTCTTTAAACGACTGTCAGATAACTGTAAACACTGCGTCCTGTGGGACATAAGGGACATGTTTCTAATATACTGGATGCCAATTTGACTTTCTTTACCTTCCAAGGACAGACTACCACCTGCTGGAAAAAAAAATCCTATTTTATGCGCATGTTTATGGACACCTGGACTCGGGAGACAAGCCTGATTGATGGCTGAGAGCTCTAGGGAAAAAAGATGCCCTACCCACAGACACGCCTCTGGATCCATTTATCACAATCACTCTCCGAAAGAAAGAAAGATGGAGGCACCAGCAAAATAAAAAGAGAGAGATGGTGCTCTACGGACAAAACTGCGTCCGGTCAGCAGGCATGCATCACAGAGGGAGGCTGAGAGATAATTGGACAGTTGGTGGGAGAACACACTCCATCGGAAAGACAGTTTTGACAGGGAACACGGATGGACAGATGGATGGAGAGGAAAACTAGCAGCCGAAGAGCATCAGAAGGGCTGGAAGGCTGCGACGTCACTCCCCGGAGAGATGGAGGATTCTCCATTACTTTGGGCCGTAGGGGTGATCTGTGGCCGGCCGGATTCTCTCTTCTTTTCTCCTTCTCGTGTTCAGATGTCGTTTATGAAGGTGAGCTGAACGCTTTTCGACGCGGCAGAGCATTTTGATAGTTTTGTCTCTTGGACATCCCGATCGTTTGAAATGCAATTATGCTAATGGAAGTGGAGTTGAGGGTCAGCGCAGCACTACTCCACGAACGCTCTTCACCCTTGGAGTAATGAGGCTTAAAAGCATATCATCCCTGCTCTTTAATAGAAGCGAGGTGGCCAGTTACAAAGGCCTGCGTTGGACAAAGAGCTCTTGAAAATGTTTACCAGTCAGAGGTCTTCTGTATCTTGGATGAGAGAGAGAGTTCAAATATACACTCCTTTTCTTTCACTTGTCTCTTTTTAGAACAAGTGTACTAAAAAAGGCACGTTTGTTTAAATTGTTATTCCCACCTCATTTACATTTTTCAGGGGAATCAATCTGGCATATGAGAAAAAATATTTGAACACAGGCAAAATTACACACTCAGGGCCCTATTTTAACGATCTAAGCGCATGGTCTAAAGCGCCGGGCGTAAGTGCACTTTTGCTAGTTTAACGACAGGACAAATGGTCGGCGCGCCAGGCGCATGGTCTAAAATGGTCCCTATGAGTAATTGAGTGTGTTTTGGGCTTTACATGCAATAAACCAATCAGAGTCTGTCTCATCTCCCATTCCCTTTAAATGGCAGTTGCGCTTGCACCATGGCGGATTGCTATTTACATGACGGAATTTTATAGTGGAAAGACTGGACGCGTCTCCAGAGCGCAAACGGATCTGCTCGTGCGAGAGGTTAAAGTGTGCAAGCAGACCATCAACGGGCCAAGCCGGATTCCACCATATCTTTATGTACACAATAATAATCTTTTACATTTTGAATCCTTTTATTTCTAATATTTGCCATGTTTGTGTTCTGCTGTGCGTCCCTGTGTAAGCAGAGTGTACGTGCTTTGTGGACCCGCCTATAGGCGCACATTACTAACGCGCTCTTTAAATAACAGAAATATTGCGCCATTGACTTTAGACCAGGTTTCAGTTGGTCAATGTCGCAGTCTATTTCAGTTGCCTCAAAATAGCAACACGCCATCAATGCGTCTGAATACACCGCGTTTTCAGACCAGCACACCTATTGGCGCACAAATGGGAGCAAATGCATTTGCTATTTAAACAACGTGGCACAGGGCGTGAAAATGATAACTGCGTCGGGCTGAAACTATTGCAAAACACACTCACGTCGCGATAAATTTTATTTAGAATTTGTCTTTTTCATTTAGTTTTGATTTAGTTAGTTTTCACTGTCATATTCATTATATTTTTAGACTACTCTTAGTATTTTAGGGCTTCCAAAGTTAATGCGCTAACATTTAAAAATGTTTAATGCTTTAAATTTCTCAGCACATTTTAGTGTTGCTATCATGCTTAATTAAGGCAGATTGTAAAGGTTTCATGTTTTATAATACACCAAAAACTAACAATAATTAGTGGCAGTTATTTTTGTAGTGGTTTATTATAGTTTCAGTTTTTACAAGTTATGTTGTATTTTTAAGATATAAGTACAATGTAAAAAATGATGTATGCAATAAGTGCATTGCATTTAAATAATTTAAATAATTTAAATTAAATGTTATTACATAGTAATTAAAGTGGGACCAAAATTTGGTCATCCAAACATAAATACAGGTAATATGCATTCATTTAAAAATACAATTCACAGTTTTGTTTATATTTACCTTACTTTGGCCATGTTCACACAGCAACAGAATACTGTTGTTAGTCCTGTATATGAGTCCTTCATACGGTTACGTTCACACACAGTTCGGTATTTACGGGACTGAAAACCACATTCTATAACCGAACTCACACTATATTTTCAGGACTCATCCAAAGGTTTTAGATCCAGTCACTGTTCTTGTAAATTTTGTGTGTTATGCGTGACTCAAATGCTCCGTTCTCCACCAGATATAAACGCTGCCTGTGTCAGTTAATGAAGATCTGATGGATGAACTCAGCTCGATTGAACTCGTCATGTCAAAAGTGATAAGACTCACACCTGTAAGTAAATGCGGTTGTCCATCCCAAAACCTGACAGGTACGTGTGTGAACATAACCTTACATTTGCTTAAAGATTTAGGCCAGAAACATACTAACTAGCACTCCTTGTGGCCATGCAGAGAATGCATTGAATTATGAATTGCAATCGGGCACATTTATAATGCAGCATAGCACAAAATTGAGCTTGCATAAGAGTGTTTCAGGCCTTAACACTTTTATATGTAATTTACTTTTTATGATTGGCTATCCCCATTTGTATGTGAAATGGGCAACACCCGCACAATAACGCATGGAATTTATTCCATGTTTTTACCAAAATCAATAGATTAACTGGTGAATTTGCACATTTACATTACATTGTTTTGCATTTTTTGAGCCCCAATAACATTAATGCATTACTAATTTCTCTGTTTTTATAACCTGCTTTATCTTGTGGTTTGAATAATTGGTTACAGTAAGTACAAGCGAACGCATATTTACTCCTCTCATTTCAGTGCCCTGTCCGCCTGTGGCCCAGTTTGGCTGTGCTGAGCATCACAAAATACTACTCTGTATCCGAGTGTCAGTTCTTTAGAGATTAGCTGAAGCCTTCCTCTACATTACTCACACATCTAAAGTTGAGGGACCGGCCCCCTTAGGGCCCACTGTGCTCACACAGCGATAATTAGCTTCAAGTGTTCTATTCTGGGATAATAGAGCAGCGTGTCACACCAGACAAACCTCCACAGCCAGCCAAAACCGCACCCCCTACCGTTGTTTGAGTCCTAGCATGTTGAAATATATGGGTATAACACAGCAGGCCGCGTTTGAGCTCTTGGCGTCGAGTTTTTCCTGCTAAGTCAACTGAGGTCGATTCTGAAATGATTTTTAATTGTTCACCCCCAAAGGATGTTAATTAAGGAATTTAATTTGATATGATATCCACAACCCTGAAAGCAGGCCAAGAGTTGAATGCTTCTGAATTTTCCTGCGAGAGAGGCGGGACGCAGCGTATCACGGTGCGATCGAACGCCATTCTAATGAGGCCTGAAAAGGCAGATGGCGACAATTAAAAGCCAGCGCTAGCTTTTGTCATCGAATCAACCATCTGACAAGACTGTGAGTGATGTTAGATCAGGATTTCAAAAGTAATGTGATCATCTTTGAAGGTTTACACAGAGTTACAGTACTATAGAATTGAAGTGAAGTGGAGGAAGCTGGTTTGCCCTTGGTCAAGCTCTTCTGTTCAGTGTACAGAGAGCATGATGCCATCTGGAGATGCGAGGACTAATCATTTGGTTGGCCAAAGCATAATCAGAATGATGAAAACGATGCTTTTCAATAGGTCAAACACAGTCTGGCTGTGATATCAGCTCTTGTCTAGATGTTGGTTTCAATAGAGAGCTTCTAAAGGCCATGACACACCAAGCCGACGGTCGGCCGTTGTTGAGCGTCGGACGGACCAGTTTTTGCGGTTTGTTCTGCAACGTCAGCACATCATCTGGGGTATTTTGGACGATTTAGCATGTTGAATAGGTCTGCGTCTACGTCTTCGGTGAGAGAGAAAACTCTGCTTAGCCAACGTGTCAGTGCACGAGAATAAAAGCAAATGTTATGAAAGAGCAAAGATGTCAAGACGGCACAGAAAGAAGGCCGTTCTAATTTTGTGTCATCTTACCAGTATTCCAATAATATGCAAATATTGTCATAACAACATGAGCTGCCTGGAATGAAGAAAGTGATCAGCATGATTGAAATTCAAAATGGTAAGCAAGCACTGCTTTGGTTACGGTTTGTACTGTATATCTGAAGTCCTGGTTTTGGTTTCCCTTTTTGAATGACGAATATAGACTATTGATCCCTGTTGATACACACAGTTATTTCCTTACATGCACACATTTATTCCTTTTGGTGTGTTCAAGAGCAGCTTTTTAGCCCAGTTTTTTTAGGCCGACGTGAGGCAACAGCTTTTGTCCCCGCTAGCTCTTTTATGACGGTTTGGTGTGTCACGGCCATAAGTTCCTCCAAGCACCTTTATCTTATGTGTTTGTATGAATAAATTGTTTTAGATTGGTAGTTTCTTCGGAGGTAACACTTTTTTTTCGATGATCCAATCTACTAAGTATAAGTAACTACATGTCAACTAACTCTCATTAGAATCTTAGCAGACTCTCTGTTTAATGTCTGCTAACTTCTGATGGTCCTCCAACAGACATTCTACTGACTAAAAGTAACTTTGCAACAAAGCTGTACTGCAAGCGACGTGACATCTTTTGAGGTATTGTCATTACATGCAATTATTGTTTGGGAACAAACACTTGTCAAAAAACACTTTACTGTAAATAAAAATACTTTGCAAGCAAAGCTTTGCACTGCTGTTCTGAAGGAGAGAGAATGTGATAGTCAGAGTAAGTGACGTGAAAGTAACTATTGTGTCACTTTCTATTAAAAGTACCAACATAACCAAATTATTTGAAACGTTAGGTATGTCAAATTATGATTTTTAATTATAATTATAATTAATTATAATGTTTCTTCACTTTTTACAAGCACGCTCTATCATCAGAAACGCTGCGGACATTGGAAGGACGTCTCAAAGCGTAATTCTCAGTTTATGGCGCTCATTTCTTAATCTTTTTTTTTTCCTTTCTCTCTTTGTACTTTATATATAGGTGCATTGCATGTACTTCTGCCTCGGTGAGGACTGTAAGATGTGATCTAGTATTTGATGAGGGAAGCTCAGATAAAATCTTATTAGCACAGTCGTCCTCACTTTACCCTCAATAGAAGTGACTTTGCTGAGAGGAAGTGAAACACGGGTCAGGATCCCGCAGCAGGAATTGACCATTAATCCCCAGCAGCTACTGAGAAACACCAATAAGAGCAGTTTAACTTTACAAGTCTCAGGCTAACTTTTACACTCACTGACTAGGAGGAGGTAATGAGATCCAGAAACTTGAGGAACTGCAAAGGCTATTAACTCAATTTCATCTTATGTCACTTTCATCTCAGCTGTCTGTTCTGCTTGGCTTGGCTCGCTGTTATGAAGTTTAGCTTTGTGGGTGGGAAGGAGAAATTGCAATGCAAGAAATTAGTTGTCTTTTATTTCGTTTTGATTAAATCGCCCCTGGCGTCTTTGTGCTCATTTAATTTGGACAAAAGTAACTAGTTAATTATTGCGTCTCCAGTATGTGATTTTACTGCAGCTGTGAGACTCTTCTCACATGTAATTATTGTGCTAATAATTTACATTTACTTCAGTTGACATTCAACATCTTGAGTTTTACTTTGTGTATTAAAGTCAAAAATGCACTTGAGATCGTAAAACTTTATACAGTCTGCAAACAAAGATTTTGCTTAATGTGTTTGGTTCAATGAAAGCAGTTTTCTGCACTCAAGTCCAGTTGAAAAGGTGAAGCTTTTGATGACTATAATTAGCGAATAGCATAATCAGCTTAGCTTCTCTCGCAGAGCATCTGCGGAAAACAAACGCAAGTGCCCTTCCGTGCATGTCATGTTGTCATGGTAAATTTGTTGTCAAACACCTCAAAGTCCCTCTTGAAAAAAAGTGTTTTTATTAGCATTAATGTTTCCATGAGGAACCTTTAATATCCATGGAAACTTTACATTGTGCAAATGGTTCTTTATAGTGGAAAAAGGATTTGTAAATTATTCTAATATTCATTGCACTAGGAAAATAGCGGTTCTTTTAAGAACTGTTCACTGATTATTCTCACTGCAAAATCCCTTTTGGAAGCTTTATTCTTAAGAATGTAGGTACAATATGAAACAATGCCGGTAGGGAGAAGTAGATAGAATTAACAACCAAGTGTTAATTTACTAGACAAACACACACAATAACGTCTGTTTTTCACTTTTGAAAATAAGTAATGTAACCTTTCCATTGCACAAAAGGTTCATTAGAACTAAGAAAATAACGGTTCTCAAGACCTGCTCTCTGAAAGGCTCTTTGGGGAGGCAAAAACTGTTCTTCAATTGCATTGCTCCGAAATCCCCTTTGAAACCTTTATTTTTAAGAATGTACTGTAGTAGGTACAATGTGAAACAAGGCCGGTAGGGATGCAGTAGATGGAATTGAACTCTAGTTTGGACCAAGCAACCAAGTGTGAATTCACTAGACATTCTTTTGGGACTGGAAGGAACGATTTCCCCTTTGCAGTAGACATATAAAGGGTATTATGACCATGGCGTCCTGTGTCAGGCTGAGGGCACAGCGGTCGCCCAGGGAGGGATTTAGCCACAAGCTCTCTCTCCAGCATGCCAAGAGCCAGTGGGACTTCAATATTGGGCTTCAGCACAGCTGCAGAGAGCAGAACTGCCTTTGAGAGCCCCTGAACACTAATCCTGATGAAATCTCACTATATACTGGCAGATAAATATTTCGTAATTTAATACACATAGAGAACATGGATGTACAAGACAATTTAACCATGACTGATTGTTATGTTTCTGTGTCAAGAGCCATTTCCTTGTGTTGCCCCCTTTATTATGTTTATGGTGAGGTAATGGACACTCAATTGGATTTGACACGGCATCATCAACGCTCAATATTACATTTGACACGCTGTAAATCAGAAAGCAAATGTCGACAAATGATGGCCATTTCCCCATCTCCTCAACCTCCATCTCCATCTCATCTGCGATGACGAGTAAGTTTAATTACCGTGATTTACGACGCAGTGCAACTCAGTCGTCATCGAGGGGTGTAAAGTCATTAGAGGCGAAGCCGTTTGGAATGAGCTGTGACTGACTCAAGTGTTAAAACATAAACTAGCAATTAGATAAAAGATAACACATGGCTCACAGGGAGCGCCAAGGAAGTCTCCAGCCATCCGGGACGAATGGAGCATTCGGGGACTGACCGTAGGGTTTGTGCTGAGTCTGAAATGATGCCCTTTGGGTTTTTCAGTGGATCAGAATGGTTTGTTTTTGAAGGGAAGCACCAGGCATGAGGAAATTGTCTGGAGAAATGTGTATTTTTCAATCTTTACAAGATTGCATTAGTAATGCACTGTTGCTTATCCACCTTGGTGCTGGAGAATACAAACTCTCAACTTGGAGGAATGGAAATGTAAAACTTAACACAACCTAAACTCAATAGAATTCAACTGTTTAAAGCTGTACTGTGTATTATTATTTTTCCAAAATACTTTTCCACTTCTGCCATTGTTAAAACAAACAGGCAGTCTCATTCCAAACTAACACTGTTTTTTTGATTCATGAATGAATCATTCAGAATTGTTTTGTGAACTGGATCAAATGATTCATTGCAAAGATCTGTCTCAAAAGAATGATTCATTCACAAATCAGGACATTGCATGCCTGAGTCATTTGGGCCACTTTTGTCTTTTTATGAAGTTTGAAAGCTTTGCTTCCCATTTGTTGTATTGCATTCTTCAGAATTTGTACCCTTGTTTTCCACAGAAGAAAGAAAGTCATATAGGTCTATAACTACATGAGGGCGAATTTAAAATGGATTAGAATAACATGCCCAACATTACTAGCAAGCTCCTTATGAAATTCTTAAGGAAGGAATTAAAAATCAACGAGAAGCGCTATCACACCATGCAGTAGGAAAAATGAACTCTAAAACTAAGAAGAGAGAGGTTTCAGCAAGCACTTTGATTAGCAAAAACTAGCATGTAGCTGATGAACTTTTCCAGCCGTGTTAGACGCTACTGGGATTATCTTCACAGCTATTCTCTTTAAAGGAAGTTCTCACAATCTGATTTCCCATGTGTAACTGCTTAGTATTCCAACTGAGAAAGCCGTGGAATTTTAATAAAGGTGCATAGACCTATTCGAGCCTACTACCGAAATCTCTTTTTTTATGTATCGATGGGGTTTTTCAAAAGTCAGTACGTCGTGTCTTAATAGCTGCAGCTCCACTTCAGAGGTACTTCGGCAAAACCTTCTAAAACCTCTTAAGTCCCTTTTCCCTTGTGTTTGTTTTTTAAGCATTGTTGCTGTCTTTGAGTGAGTTCCACGGATGTCGAGTTGATGGGATGAAAGGCCAAAACCTCAGAAGAGGGCTGTCTCATCCTTCAGCCCTGCAGTGATGGCTCAAAGGGGATTGTATCATTCATCTCCTAGACTTGACAACATTAATTTATCTGTCAGTCATTCAGTGAGCCCAGGCCCTGTGTCTCAAATCATTAAGGCAGTGTCACACTAAACTTTGCAGCATTTAGTGCATAACAAGAGTCACTTCTCTAAAGTAATTATCCTGGACAATGGCACTTTATCATGCCTTTATGCATTCAAGCATTCAAAAACATTTAGCAGAAGGGATTTGAGGGCCCGTCCCTCCATATTCACTTTTTATGTGATGTTAGAAATATGGCAAATATATGAATACTAGAAATGCAGAAGTAATGATTACATTGTCTAAAAAAAGTGGTTTATGTGTTGTTGGCGGTTGGCAGGATGTTTGCTATGTGATTACTAACATGTTGTTGTGTGGTTATTCTGGGTGTTTTTAGGTTTTAGTTTTTAGCCAGAGATGATATGGTATTCTGGTCCTTAGATATATGGCTAGTTACATGCTACATTTGAATTGTTTTAAATTATTTTTAAACCATAAGTCAGATGGCTTCAATTATACATTGACGTTTGATAATTAGTGTTACACCGTGTCTACACCGGACGCGAGCGTCGCTATGCAATGTGACAAAAGACAATAGAACCCATTGATGTTGTCGTAACACGACATTACAAATCCCCGACAGTAAACTGATGCCTCGTTCTATTTATGAAGCACTCCAACCACTCGCGATACTTCTCATAGGAAGGACAAATGAATTTGCAATGGTTGCATTGTCCAGTGTAGACAGTCTCTAGATGTTGCGTTGGACACCGTGCGTCGGACCGCGTGGGAACAGCTTGAGGCTGTGTACACTGGACCGTTACAAATCCATTTGTTCCTGTAGCACTTCTCGTAAAGAGTAGGGGTGTAACCCTGGTGTCCTGGCCAAATTCCCTCCATTGGCCTTTATCAATCAATAATGATCCCCATCCCTTGAGTTGGCTCTCTCCTCTCCACCTATTCCTGGCATGTGGTGAGTGCACTGGCGCCGTTGTTCTGTGGCTGCCATCGGATCACCCAAGTGAATGCCGCACACTGGTGGTGGTTGAGGGGAGATATGATTGTAAAGCGCTTTGGGTGTACAGTAGTACATAGTATAACACTAACCTAATTCATTCATTCATACTGTCTGGATTTTTTCATGTCACGCCACACCAAATCTAGTGTAGACAGCATCACTGATTATAATGGGTTCTATTTGCTTACATCAAGCCATTCACATCTTGTGTAGACACGGTGTAAACGTAAGAATTTTAAATAATAACATTTGTGCATTTGCAAGATGTTTTTATCCAAAGTGATTACATTGCTTTCATGGTATACAATTTATCAGTCCATGCTTTCCATGGGAATCAAACCCATGACCTTGGCATTACTTTGCAATGTTCTGCGTAATAATAATAGTGATGCTAGAGTTAATGTTACTTAATTTTACTCTGCTTACCTTTCACATTCATGAATGCCATGCTGTTCCCTTGCATCAGTCACTAAAAAAGGGGAAAGTGGAAAACTGCAGTGTGTCTCCATAAAAAGGACTTGGCATGGAAATCGGGCTCCTTTCCTCAGGGGCTCTGGCCTGTTTTAGATGATAATTGAAAATGATGTAAAAATAGTGGTCTGCAGCAGACACAGGTCATATCTCAGAGGGAAGGGTTGGCATTTGGCCTCTCGTTGGAATTTCTGTATAATTAACTAGACTTTTACATTTTCTGCCCAAAATATGAGTGGCGCTTGCCTGCACAAATCTCACTGCTGCAGTGCTAGTGTTGTGGGCAGTTGGCAGTGTATTGCTTTGTGGTCGCAAAGGTGTTCTGAATGTTTTTTAGCAAATTGGTATGATGTTGCTAAGGTGTGTGTGTGGGGTGGGGGTATTCACATTTCATAAGTATGGTTTGTTAACTCAAATTATGAGCTTTAGCAAACACAACTAATTACATTAGCATTTAATGTAGCGTTTAAAATGATTCTGGAAACAGTCTTGACCTCATGCCATGTTCAAGTGAATAAAGTAAATATATTTTCATAACCTGTGAGGAGGACTTACGTGTGAAATCACAATTTTTCCAGTACAGTGAAAACTGACAGCTGATGTTTTCTATCCACTTCACTGATGATAATCAATTCTCAGGTTCAAATCATGAGAGGAGTCAACGCAACATCAGAGCGCTATCACCAATCAGCTGTCAGCACTGCAGTTGATCCTACGATGTGCTTGGTTGCCATGGACACAAGAGGAAAGTGCACCGGCATGACACGTCAAATCTGGAGATGTACCGACTGCGCTGGCAGACCGACAGTAACGGGATTTGTTTCATCCGTCATACCGTCAGTATGCATCAAATGATTGTTTTACACAACGATTTATTTGATTATTTCTTAATACAGACCCCTGATCCTTCATGCATTAGGCCACAGAAAGATAAGTCAGCTTTGATTTTTGTAGTGAACACAGCAAGGTGATTGTATCAGCACGTTTGTTGGGATTAGCAGTTTTGAAGAGGATCAACAAGCATGTAATCTTCTCTGTGTTGTAATTCAATGGCAACAAATACAGGAATGTTGGGTTAAAGACACACAAATAGATTTTAATTCTATTGCTCAAATGTTGCTCTTTAATGGCTCAGGAGTCGTTATGTTGTCATTTCTAGTCATGTTTCGTTTAATGGGATAATTCTGGAACACAAAAAAAGATATTTTGAAAAATGTCTCTCTTTTTTTTGGGCCATCCAATGAATGTCAATGGGGTCCAATGTTGTTTTGGACTCGATTGACATCCATTGTAATGGCATTGGGTTTTTTATGTTTCACATAAGAAAATGATGAAATTTCTCCTAAATTTCTTACAGGAGAAATAAAAATAGACACAAATGAAACAGTTATCGACATATTGAGGATATAATGGTATATAGCTCAGATAATTTGTTCTTGGCATTGAGGGAGGATCTGCAACATTCCTGACTATGACTATATACAACATCAATGACTCGTGGGAGTGTGAATAAGACTATTCAAACTCTTGTCTTCTCACTCATCATTTTGCTGTTGTTTATGAGCGCTGCCGTCCATTCGTAATTGTTCTCATCAAAGATGAGATGTTTGATTACGTGGGAACACCTCAAAAGAAAAGAAGGCGCAAAACCGCCTGGGACCTTACAGCCGGAGCAATACTCTGGTGTTTCAAGAGCTTTTGAAAGTTTTTTAACAGGATGATTTCAACACTGCCTGCGAGATCAGTCAAACTTTGATGTCGGAACAGAGTATCACATCAACAAGCTCTGTAATCTCCAAATAAAACAGCCGAGGCTGACTGGGGATAAAGCCAGAAGGAATTTCTCGAACGACTCCCATTTGTCAGTCTACGCACAGTGCCAGTCACAGCAGGGACGCCCATCGAAGGAGAAGCTTCCAGACAGGAAACAGAGGGTTTGAACCGCATGAATCCGTATGGTTCTTCTTCTCTCTCTCTTACTTAATGCAAACTTCAAAATGAATCTCCTTGGGTTTCTGGATCGCTGGAGGGGCTTTCGTTCTCGTTCTGCGGTAAATTGAGTGAAATGGCAATCGTAAATGTTCTCAGAAGGTTTTCCATGGAATTCAATTAGGTGAAGTGACCTTACTGAATCCAAACGTACATGGGCAACATCTCAGTAGAAGCGTTAAGGTCAGCAGTGCATCACTTAAACATTTTCTATTGACAGAGGCAGCTATAACATCCAAATGCAATAAAATAGCCCTTTAATTCTCAGTTAACCTGTGGGCTAGGGTTATTTATTATGAGTCGTTTAGCCAAGCGCTGAAACCTCATCTATCTACAGATCATTTGATTCTGCAGTTGCTCATTAATTTGAGCGTATAGCATTGTAAGCAAGTCCAACTGCGAGCAAAGCCTAGTAAATGTGATTACGGCTTGCGGGGAATGCAATAATAGCTCTTTATTTTTTATGCTCCATAACACAGAATTATGTGCTGCTTACTGAAATCATTCGCCGGTATATGAGGACATCATCTCGGCTCGAGCTATCTCTTTGTTTCGTATTATTAATGCAAAGGTCAGAGCTGAATCCGGAAAACTGTGACAGTGCAGAGGTTGCGTGCGTGTGTATGTGTGTGCGCCCTGCTGTTGGATTTAAGAGTGTGCTGTCGAACTGTTTGCTGTTTGTGTGCTGTTATGAACCGCAAACACTCATAAGGCCTGGCGAGGCACAAATCAGAGATGTTGGGAAGACAGTTTTACTGCTGCAGTAAGTCGCACACATCAAGCGTGAAGCCAGACCACAGCGCACAAGTTGCTAGGCAACACCTTGAGGTCGCTTCCTACAGCTGCTGTACTGATTAGTTAATTGTGTAAGTAAACAAAATGTTGAGGAAAATCACCAAATCCACTATCCAGGACAGAAAAATCAGGCAAATAGTGCAAGCATCTGGCACCACAAACCCACTTTCTGGACGTATCCAATCACAGGAGCTGTACAGTAAAATGGCTTCATTAAAACAGTTGAA
Organism: Rutilus rutilus; assembly: GCF_951802725.1. Taxonomy (NCBI): domain Eukaryota; kingdom Metazoa; phylum Chordata; class Actinopteri; order Cypriniformes; family Leuciscidae; genus Rutilus; species Rutilus rutilus. Next base: position 4,880,620 of record NC_140212.1, read on the forward strand.
ACCAGCCTAAACTTGTTTGCTAGGCTCAGGTGGTTTAAGCTGGTCCAGCCGGTCTTACAGAGTGACCAACTGAAAAGTGCCCAAAATCTCTCTAAAACCAGCCAACAAAGAAAGCATAAAGGCAATTAAACATTTTTTGCATTGTATTATTTACATGACAATTAAGTGCATCCTCCTCAATGTTTCTTTGTTTGTCTGTTAGTTTATTTGTTTTTGTCTAGATCTATCTATCGATCTATCTATATACTGTATCTGTCTGTCTGTCTGTCGTAATTGCTGTAATGATGGGATTCCAACTTGTAAAAAGCATTCAAGTCCTCGTAGAAGTCATAAATACTTCTTGCAACCTGGGAATTTTCTGAGATCTCCTACTTGTACCACCTGACCACTGCAGATTATTTTGGCTATTGATAGTGTTGCCATAGAAATGCATAATTCTGAATGAGTCATGTGTAGTTATCATGAAATTACGGTAATTATGACATGGCGTGAATGCACCTTCAAAACTTAATATATCTTTCTTCTGCATTTTCTTAACATAACCCCTAACCCGATAAGGATCATCAGTACGATATCACAATGCAAAACGTCTTCATGATACTAAAAATAGGGTGTATTTTTGTTTTTGGAAAAATGTGGGTGGGGTGATAGGGGTGAAGACGTGTTATGTTTTAAAAAAAATATTTTTGGCCTTTCTGGCTTTATTTTTAAAGGACAGTTTGAGAAGAGAGACAAGAAATGACTGGAGAGGAGAAAGGGGGGAACAGGATCGGCAAGAAAGAGCCGGAATATAAACTCTGGTCGCCATATGTTTGAAGCGCTGCCCACAAAGCTATGATTGGACATGTTCTTGACAGTCAAATTACAAATATACTCAGTCTATGCAGACAGATAATTTAATGTGTTATGGAAAAGAGCGCATTATCCATGTTATTTGAATCGAGATTCTTTCAGCTGGTGGCAGCCAACAGTCCACTCCTGTAATTTCACCTGATAAAGGTCTTGCCTGTACAGCAGCATCGCTCCCTTGAGAAGGTTCTCCATAGCAACTGGGCTTTGTTACACACAGACATGTAACTCTGTTCACAATAAGAGCAAATGAGGGATATTCAGACAGCAAAACAAGACCAGCGACAGTTCTCCGTTATCTGATATTCACGGTCCAAGTTTAACTCCAGTTAGTGTGACTGAATCAGAGCACTGAGAATAACTAATGGCCAGATGGAGCGGCGTTGATCATCGCAGTCTGTTCGATTCCCATCACAAAGACAAACTCTGCGCTTTCAAGTATAAATTCATTAATCACATGCCACACAAATGCTGTCGATGGAGACATCTTCACATACCATTTCTTGATTAGATTGCGGCAGGATGGCGCTAATGAAAGCCGTGTCTCAAAGTTGCTCATGTGCGTAAGACATTATGCCTGCTGTTTGTTTGACATTATTTATATATATATATTTGTGTTAGTGTGGATGTATGCTGTAATTGTATCTCACTGTGAGCAGGACCCTTCGTAGGAGGGTATTAAACCCAAACATTCGGCTTCTTTGAAGCGTTAGGTGGCTTGCAGATGGTTTATAATATGGACTGTATCCGTGATGCAGTTGCAAGAATTATTGGCAATCGAAGCAATTACCTTCATAGTCGCTCCGTTGCAAAGTGCAGCATGGCGGTCCTTTGACTTTTGCCAAAGTTGACCTTTGCTACAAAGAAATCCGAGCAAGGACTCACCAGTAACCTAATTAATAGGAAATGTCACAGCAGTAATTACGACCCACGATGTGAATCATCAAGGGTGCAATGCTACTGTGGGTGAAAACGGGTGACTTTGAAGACTTTCTTTTACTTGGCTGTCCAAGAAAACGTAGGTTTGAGAATATAGTATGTTGCAACAGATGATCTACTCAAAGGACATTTGACTGTCGCCTAGCATAACCTCCAGTCTGATTGGACCACAAGATGACCATCACAGGAACTTCAGAAAGATTCAGTCCCTTACAACAACAAAAAAGTGGTGCAACCAGCAGAACCTGATTTGGCCGAGCGCAACATGTTCCTGGATCAACATCTTTGTCCATCCTGGAGAAACATTTCAATAAACCAATCAGATTTGAAAGACAAGTTTACAGTTTATGTCAAGACATCTATCTATCTAATAATTTAATCATATCCCAGAGATCAATTTGCATTTAATCTAACATATTGTCCTATATACTAGGTGTGACAGTGTTTAGGATGATCCAGCACAACATGTCAAAGTGGAAACCAAACATCTGTCAAAATGTCATAACACATGACCTTGTTGGTGGTCAGGGATGATTCAGACATCAAATTAATGCGGAAGTGATTTACTGCTTGATGTTTTATTGCGGCACGCCTTGTTAGAACATAGTGTGGGAATGACAAATCAACAAAGTTCTCGGTTGACTCTTTCATGTTGTATTTTATTGCCGCTTTTTTGTTTTATGCTCTTCTCTCCTTAGAACTGCTGAAACATTCCTGGATCCAAGACCAGGGTTTTATTTAGCACAAGTGTGGAAGATCAGTGATGGACGGACAGATGCAGCGAGACAGATGGGCAGATGTGGCTTCACAGCAGTACGTTCATTTTGTTCTATATTTCAGTTGAAATGAGCTTTTCATGTTTGTTTTTTTCCATCTCAATTCTTGAAACTGTTTCTGAGCTCCACATCTGCTGTGGGAGCTTGAGAATATTCGGAATTTTTAGCCTGTTTGCTTTCAGGCTTTGAGATATACACCGCACAATGCTTGCATTAAAGTAAATATCATCTAAATTACTGCATAAAGAGTACAGCGCAAGTTAGAGCCAAAATGAAATTGCTTATGACAGTATTTCATAATCCACACCACACACATTTTCTAAAGAGGAGGTGCGGGAAACTAAGTTAATGTGATTTGCTTTTTCTTTGACCATTCTTTCATCAAAGCAGCGTATCTAACAAAGCGTAGAGATGGATGTATGCACAAATTAGCTTAGAGGATATGAGTAAACCGCTCTCTCTTCTCTCTCTCTGCCTCTTTCACACATATACAGTATCAGTAGTTGTATTTTGTCCAGAGGTTATTCCTGTCTGCCTGGACTAAAACTTTAGAAATGTCCATTTCACCTTTAAAGGGACATTTTGCTCTCAAAAGAGGGATAATTGTACCAATAATCCTGTGTTGACCTTTTGTTCATAGATTGTCTTTATCTATAATTACTTTTCTCCACACTGTAGCGGAGTTACTGGGGCAGGGGGGTTGTGCGGGTTTATGGGCGGTAAATAAGTTACATAACAAACTGAAATGGGGAAGAAAAAAAACACATAAATTGTAGGTTTTATATACAGCGCAATGTAAACATGACCTCTCAGCCCACAACTTGTACAAAAAATGCTTCGGTTTCGATTCAGGTTAACCTCAATATGTATGTACATATATATAAATATATATATATAGTCAACATTGTGCTACAAGTGCTTTCAGTTCAGCACAGCTTGCATTGAACCCTTTAACGTTCCTTTAATAGGCTCCAAGTCAACACTTTGTTTTCTGCAGTCTGTTCAGTTTGTTTTTTCTTTGTTTGACTTGCGTTCCAGTCTGCCATTTCACCCCAAAATTGTTTTTCTCTGCAGCACAACTACTGCAAACGACAGGCAGGACAAACCGTCCTTTCCTTGCCAAGCTCAGCTGGAAGGAGGTAGCTGATACCCATGATGCTTTAGGTTACTACTGAGTGACAGATGCTGTAACACTGGCAGAGGTTCAGTGAATTGGATTAGCATTAAGGACATTTGAAGCCTCCTTCTCTGTTTTAATTAACAGGAACTTCTGATAAATATTTCAAACCCCTCGGCAATGACAGCGTGCTCACGAGGAGATGCAAAGAGGGTAAAATAAACCTCTGAGCGCCGTAATGTAACTCTGATTTTAAGTAAACCTCGCACGCATGGCTGATCTCAGAAATGCGGTATCCGTCAGCTCTGCATGTGCTGTTTTACCACGCCGCATATTGAATTCAAGCATTGCACGTCAAGCGAATAGAATAGGGTCAAAAGGCGCAACAGGACCAACTATGCAAATCGACAGCTGTGAGAAACATGCTAAATGCTCTCGCACAAGGACTTATTCGCCTCTTCAACACCCTCTGTAAATTTCAGCATCTGTATTCTAAGTTAATTAACTGATTAGTCCGAGTTGAAACAGCCAACTGTCAGTATCGCTAGTCAGCTGAACACTGGAGATGTTTGGACTCTCCGTCTGTGGCGAAGCTTGTGTGGATTTTAATTAGCATGAGGATGATTGTAGTGATTATGACAAGGGTGAGAAAAACACTTAGCTTTTGTCTTTATTGCCGTAGAAATTATGAGAAAGGATTTTGAAATCAAACAATAATTGGCAAATTCCCTGATATGCTGAAATGATGGACAATGCGAAGATCATAGGATCAAACATCGTGGGACACCTGTCGGGTCTAGTCCTTGAGTTACGTCTCCTGCTGTTGCTAATCTTAATGGAAAAATATGGACATGAACTTTTTTTAAAATCCTTTTATATTTATGCATTCATTTATTTTATTGACTATGTTTATATGAGCTGGGAGGAAAAATATATTGCAAAACTTTTGCGCTCCCCCGAGAAACGTGTTAATTCGCAAAATATTTGGGTATATAATACCTTATTTTAAGGTGACGTAGTTAAACGTTTTTACATGTACTTACTTACTAGTACTAACAGAAATTATGCATAATTACAAGTAATTAACCCTAAACCAAACCCTAAGCGTAACTATACAGTACATTTAGTTAATTAATATTACTCGGTACTTACTGGACAATGTAACTACATCACCTTAAAATAAATTGTGACAAATATTTGCATTCCCTCAAGAAACATTGTGTTCCTTTGCAAAACATTTGCTTTACCCTGAGAAACTTTTGCATTTTCAAACCTTTCAAAAGCACTGACATCATTTCTTTCCCTATTTTTAATCTTTTTGTGTACTTAATTAGTTTTGCGGTGTGAAAAATACATTTAAATGAACTGTTTTTAGACACACATTCCATGTAGACTTTCAATTATCATGAGGTCATATAAGCACGAAAGTAGTTTAAAAAATGAAGTATAATGAATTCAGGTTAATTGCACCACTTTTGATAGTCCTTGTGATGACTGTCTAAAAGTTTCCTAATTTACCTAATAATTAGAACCATATTGTTTAAAATACAACACGATACTTCTGTCACTGCTTGAAATTTCATGTTAACTCAAACCCACACAAAGTGTGTCACAGTGGGTTGTTGCAATGAAACGCACGGCGAAAGATAACAAAAACTTTATTACATCCAAACAGAAAACTCAGGAGATCGCAGGAGGAGACAATAACAACCACGTGTAACACTGACGACACCGGACAATGAACTCAACAAAACAGGGAGTACAGTATATAAACACAGAAGCATACAAGGGAGCTGAATGATACGTATGTGTAATTAATCAGAAACATAGGAAAGGAATAAAACCACAGGAAATCAGGAAACGGGGGAAAACCAAACTAATACATAAAGAAACTAAACATAACCGTGACACAGTGCCAGCCTAGAAATGCATATTCTGAAATCTGATCCGTATTATGCATAACTTTCGAGCATTGAATTTGAACCTCAGACCTTAAAGGGACACTCCACCCATTTGCATTAAGCTTTGCATTGTTAGAAACCCAGTCATACTATTGAATGGTCGTGCAACACTCTCTCATTTTCCCCTGAGACGGGAGAAATCCGTTATTTACCTTTTACACTTCCTCCTACAATGACGCAAAAATCGTCATTTTGCGTCATTGTAGGAGGAAGTGTAAGAGGGGGGATTTCTGTTGAGACTACAAGCACTAGTTCCTCATCTTTCCCAGGGGGCGGGACCCGCTCACGCTACAGACCTATTACAGATCAGTGGGTGGGACTTTACTCTCTGAAACTGAAAGCAATATCCTCCATCTTGTTTGAAGCTAAGCTAACAGGCGCTGTGGAGACAGAAGTAAAGTTATGACAATAGCGGAGGAGAGTGCTCAATATGATATAGAAGAAGAGGATTTCGGAAGTCTGATGCTTGAATCAGGTGTTTGTGGCTACCTTTACAAGCCGCATTATAGCGAAGAGCAGCCGAGGCAGAAGACCTGCCTGCCGCGGACGAGGAGCCCGGACTGGCTCGGGTTAGGGCGGACTGGTGGCGCCGGTGATCTCACTATGCAACTCATAGACTGTAAGATGCAACTACGAACACAGAGATAGAGTCCGTCTGCGGCAAAGAATTTCAACGATGACAATTTCTCCTGGACGAAATCTCTGAATCAGACGAGGACACGGACGTTTGTGTTGAGAACTATCCTAGTTTCGCACCGCATATGTTCTGACTGAACATCCAGGTACCATGCAATAATTCACCTTTTCGAAAGAAATACAAACGAGGAGTAATGAGTTCGCCAACTAACTAGACATTTTGTGTGAATGTGAAATGAATTTCAAGCTCTGGTGGTAGCTAGCCTTGTAGACAGAAGAGTGATTTCTCTTATAGGCAGATATGCGCTTTCTGGATTAGTGGGAGTGGCTTGCGGAGCTGTGCAATGTGGTGCATTGTGGGAGTTGTTGTCTTTCATACAAATGCGTCCTGAAGTTATTTTTTGTCTTTCCTCGGTCACGAAGGCACCAAATTCAAAATTTATTTTACATTTCGACTACATATATGACCCACTTTAAATAAAAAACAATGTTCAAATGGGTGGAATGCCCCTTTAATGCTAACCGTCAGTCACTCTTCCATTGTGATGCAGGTCCACACTTCCCCTTAATCTAACTGAGAAATTAAACAGTGTTTACTTTGGCTTAAAAACTAACTTAGTCATTTTTTTTTGTTCTCATTCATTAGTGATGGCAATTTCCTTTGTGCAGATGAGAGAGAGAGTGGGGGGATTGATTAAATTATGCATTAAAAATGAAAAGTGTGTGAAAAAGAAGGTCACAGAGTGACTTTCTCCACTCTGAAGGGCTTTTTAACTTTGTACTGTAATAAGATATTATTCTGTGCAAATATACACCATCAAGAATATAAGTCGAATGAATTACAATGTATTTGTTCCCTGATAAGGGCGTTGGGCATGAAAGATTAAGAATAGTATAATTCTGTCATTGGACATCCATCATGATACTGACTATTCAAGTGTATTGGGTTAACAAAACTTAAATTGATCATATCTTTCAGTAATATCTTATTCTATCTCTATATCTAGAGATACGCCAAGTCTCAACAGAATTAATCATATCTTTATCCTACAATACCAGATGTTACAGAAGTGAAAAAAGTGCTTGCATCTGTAGATAGACATGAGGAAGAAGCATCACGGGAATTTGGCGCGTTTACAAATCTGCGAGCGTTGCTTTTATCACTTTTCTCCTGCTTTACCTCAGTCATCTTCCTAAGCATGTTAACATGATAATAGTGGTGCTCATACAGTATGAGTGATTTTTCATTATGCGCAATATCGTTCAGCAAGGTAATTCCCTTGAGCTCCCCGTGATATCGTGGCATTTGTCCAGTCTCCTTTCAGGAATGACCAATCATTTCCTGTTGTGACAGGCATTTAGATGAATGCGATCTTCTGCTTTGGTGATATGTCACCCCGCTCTAACAGAGTCATGGTAATTACTGCGCTCTGGGGAACGTAATGTATCATCAACAGGGCTCAAGATGCACCCTGCATATAGAAGCTGAGGTCAGGCTATCAAAAGAACTTGGTGCAATCACTAAAAAAATTGTGTTGATTAAGGCAAGATTGGGCTTTACTCTACATATGTTGCTTTGGAAGTCAGTCATCCGTTTAATTGTAGAAAATGCAAAAAGCATCCATATAAACCCTGGCTTCCCCTTTGAGATGACTGAAGATTTAACAATGTTTACGTTCATCTGTGGTTTTGGTCATTGCACCAACTTCAATTTGCAAATGCAATAGTTTCATGCCCTAGGCAGCCTCCAATTTGCCTCAAAAACACGCATGCATACCATATCCTTGCAAGTGATCCTGTGACGTATTATCTTTTAACTTGTATGCTTTTGTTTTACAGTTTTTGAGGATAAAGGCATGTCACAACATGTCCACACCAGCATCTGGCAATCTTGACTAGCTTACAGATGAATTTTCACCAGAAATGCAGCAGCAGAAGAAGAAATAGAAAGCCTCCTCCATTGTTAGTGAGTGAGTGTATTTATTTTTGTCATAACCAATGCACAATTATATGGCGAACTGCATTTTATTTTGAGCATTTAGCATTGTTTTTCCCTCCTGTCCTAAACACTATCAGAACACTTGCGACTCACAACTTGATGTGTAAAATTCTGTAATAAACGAAATAATAATTAATTGTAAGCGAACAATCAGCTCTTGTAGTCAATGCGCTGGATGCAGGAGAAATGGGCAGGAATAAAGATCTAAGTGGCTTTGTTAAGGGTCAGACTGTTTTGGCAAGACGGCTAGGTCAGGGTATCTCTGAAACGGCAAGGCTTGAGTGTTTCTCCCGGTCAGCACTGGTGAGAGTTATCAACAGTGTCCGAGGAGGGACGAACAACAAACCTTCAACAGGGTGTTAAACATCCAAGGCTGATCGATGCATGAGGGCAACTAAGGCTATCCCATCTCGTCCGAGCCAACAGAAGATCAACAAGTCACAGAAAATTGTAATTATGGTTATGGGAGGAATGTGTCACAAAACAAAGTGAATCGCACTCTGCCAATCTGCCTGTGATGAGCCTTGTCCACCATCGAAAAAGTGCCTACAGTGGGCAAGTGAGAGTCAGAACTGGGCCTTGGAGAAGTGGAAGAAGGTCGTCTGGTCCGATGAGTCCCGTTTTCTTTTACATCATGTGGATGGCTGCGTACGTGTGTGCCGTTTACCTGGGAAAGTGATGGCACGGTGAAGGGAGTGTGATGCTCTGTCCTGCTGGGAAACCCTGGGTCCAGCCATTCATGTGGACATACATTTTACGTGTGCCACCTACTTAAACATTGTTGCAGACCAGGTACACCCCTTCATGACAATGGTGCTCCCTGGTGGAAGTCAAGTCAAGTCAAGTCAAGTATATTTGTATAGCGCTTTTCACAATACAGATTGTATCAAAGCAGCTTCACAGTATTAAATTAAAATAATACAACAAGGTTTGTTTCTAGTGGAATTTATTGATTGATAAATTAAATATCCCCAAAATATCCTCAACTGAGCAAGCCAAAGGCAACAGTGGCAAGGAACCGAAAAACTCCATCAAGTGACCTAATGGTGACCTAAAACTCCATCAGGTGACCTAATGGAGAAGAAAAAAACCTTGGGAGAATCCAGGCTCAGTCGGGGGCCAGTTCTCCTCTGGCGTTTATGAACTAGAGGTCAGATTTAACTGTAAGATTAAAAGTATTATATGAATGCCTGGCTGAAGAGATGCGTCTTTAATCTAGTTTTAAACTGGGAGAGCGAGTCTGAGCAACGAACAGTATCAGGAAGGCTATTCCAGAGTTTTGGAGCTAAATGTGAAAATGCTCTCCCTCCTTTGGTGGATCTGGATATGACCAAAAGCCTCGAATTTAGTGATCTTAAAGAGCGCGATGGATTATAGGGCGATAGAAGATCCGTTAAAGTGTCCTCTTTCAGCAGGAAAAGTTCAAGGTGTTGTCCTGGCCTCCGAATTCCCCAGATCTCAATCCAAGTGGGCATCTGTGGGATGAGCCACCGTGGATCAAACTTGTTGGTCCAGCATATTCCACAGATGCTCAGGCCTTGTCCACACTTTCGTTTGAAAACGCATCTTTTTCTCTCCGTTTTGGCCTTCAGTCCACACTGAGATGTGTTTTTATGAACGAAAACCAAGCTTTTTGAAAACTCTCTCCAAAGTGGATGAATCTGAAAACGCCATTTTCACGTTGCAATATGGACTGTGAAAATTAGGCATTTGAATATTGTACCGATAGATATTCATGTTTATACCAGTGTTGTGCCTGTTATGTGCTATTCACTTTCACACAGTTGCTAAAATATGTTACTTTTCACACTCTTCAAATCACAGTCTTGCAAAGATGACAGATAATTTACTGTCCTGCAGCAAAAAATGAGAGCAGTTGCGTTTTAGACCAAACATATAATGCTGAGTTAGTGCGACCTGATTAGTGAATGATGAGATATTTTGCTAAATAAAATTATCCTGTCAGAAGAATTGCGTGATAACTTCACTGTCTTGTTCCATCTGTATCATCTCAGTGAGCTTTTATGAGGGTTTATGCACGCGCAGTTAGAAAAATTTAGCGTTTTCCGATGTGTCAGTGTGGACGAGAAACTTTTGGAAAGCGTTTTGAAATGAAAATGTTTGTTTTCGGATTAATGTAGACGTAGCCTCAATTTACGCAGACCTTAATATGTGGCCTTGTTAGGAGATGATCGATGATATTAGCTTCATCTGTGACTGGTCATAATATTTTTGCTCATCAGTTTGTATCAAGTTCTGGATAGCAGGGGGGAAAAAACAAGTCTATGTACACCCAAAATCCTAGCCACTACTTTTCAAAAACTGACTTTGGAATTGTAAAGTTAGTTCTCATCCATCAAACTGCATGCAAACCTGAGTCAAGCTGGCCATCTACCTTCTAAAAGCACTCAAGAATACAATTAAAAAACTCTGGATTGGCACTAATGCATTTTTGCTGTCTCATAAGACTATAGCATCCGTCAGCAAAGAGAGACGAGTATTCAAGCTCAATGCGTTTAAGGCGCCAGATGACGTCTCGGCTGAAAAGAGTAGATTTAAGCGTTAAGCCCGTCCAGGAGGTCTCAGAGCACACCCTGTAAATCCCACCATTAACGTTCATGGATAAAGGTAACAATGATTAACGCCAAAGCCGATAGCGTCAAACGGCAGCATTCGTCACCGGTGGCAGTTCGCTGTCAGCACAGGTGATTCATTATGCTTAGCTTATTTTAATTAGCTTTGCTGCCACACAGCTAATTGGTCGCGGATTGTAAGCAGAAAAGAGCCGGTGCCTCGAGGAGAGGTGTTAAGAAGACTAGACCGCTTATATCAAATCTCATTTAAGTAATAAGCGTTTTCAAAAGGCCAGCTGGCTATCAGTGCCAGATACATGTCATGTGACCTTTTTAAAAAGCGTGCGTGGAAATGTTGCAAGCCAATAAAGCATGTGTTGGTGAACAATGTTCTGGCTCTCTGTTTCTGTTGCCTCTCCTCTTACATGAATTCAGATGAGCTAGATTTTGCTTTTATTGTGAGAAGAAAGCAATATCAGATCAGAGGCTTCTGACAGCTTCAGGAAGGCGAGTTATTTGTGAGCATCTTATCAGCAGCTGTGGCAGCAGACGTATGGCACGACTTTATCTGTGACAGAGGAAGGCATCACGCACAAACACACACAAACAGGCGTGTGCAGACACATGACGGACATCTCGCACTCTTCAGACTCCAGTGCTTCAAACTCGCCTGCTCCTTCATATGCTTCTGCCGCACGTATATATCATCCCTCTGATCTGTTTACAGGGAATGTTACGGCAAACATGGAAGGAGAAATAATAGGAGATATGTTTCAAGCGCAAACGTGCTCGTTACAAAAAGCAGTTCGTCCGTCTTTAAAATTTAAAATGCCTCAAGGCTGTGCTGAAAACCCAGCTTTAATATCGCTAGTTATCATTTGATGTGGCACCCACTTTAATGTGCAACCAAAGCATGCCATAACAATGGAGATATATACCATTTTGCCATTTTGATATATAGAGTATTTTTCATTCTGTTATTTTAGTAGTATTTACTGTAGGCCTATACTATTAAAGTATTTGTTATATGAAGTTTTTGTTGTATGAATTAGTTTTTTTTTATTTTCAGTTCATTTTAGTGCTATATTTTCTTTTGTCATTTTTATTAGATTTTTTTATATTTCTGTATAGCTCCAATTTATTTTTATTTCAGTTTAGTAACATTTCAAATTTTCGCTTAAAGCTTTTCATTTTAAGTTTTTTATGTAGTACTTTATTTATTTTATTAGTTAACTTTAACAAAACTTGTTTCAGTAACCTGTCAACTGTTAGATGCTACTATTATATTTGTTGTTAAAGGGATACTCCACTTTTTTCGGAAATAAGCTCATTTTACAACTCCCCCAGAGTTAAACAGTTGAGTTTTACCGTTTTAGAATCCATTCAGCCGAACTCCGGGTCTGACGGTACCACTTTTAGCATAGCTTAGCACAGATCATTGATTCTGATGAGTCCAGTAGCATTTCTTTCAAAATGACCAAAGAGTTTCAATATTTTTCCTATTTAAAACTTGACTCTTCTGTAGTTAAACCGTGTACTAAGATCGACGGAAAATGAAAAGTTGCGATTTTCTAAGCCTATATGGCTAGGAACTACTCTCATTCCAGCGTAATAATCAAGGAACTGTGTGGCTGTACCATGGGTGCAGTAGGCGTAATGATATGACGCAGCGCCTGAAAATAGTCCCCAGCTCGGTAACTTCTTCCAACGTGACCGGGACTAAGTTTGTCTAACCTATTAGACCTATTTTCAGGCGCTGCGTCATATCATTACGCCTGCTGCACTCATAGTACAGCCGCACAGTTCCTTGATTATTACGCCTGAATGAGAGTAGTTCCTAGTCATATAGGCTTAGAAAATCGCAACTTTTCATTTCCCGTCGATCTTAGTACACGGTTTAACTACAGAAGAGTCAAGTTTTAAATAGGAAAAATATTGAAACTCTTTGGTCATTCTGAAAGAAATGCTACTGGACTCATCAGAATCAATGATCTGTGCTAAGCTATGCTAAAAGTGGTACCGTCAGACCCGGAGTTCGGCTGAATGGATTCTAAAACGGTAAAACTCAACTGTTTAACTCTGGGGGAGATGTAAAATGAGCATATTTCCGAAAAAAGTGGAGTATCCCTTTAATATTTTTACTTGTAAAAATAAAAAAGTAGTTTTTGTCATTTTTATTAGTTGTGCCTATATTATAGTTGTTATACAATTTTAGTTTAATGTAAGTTATTTTAGTATTAAAAATGAAAATGAGAAATAATGCCTTGATCAAGTTTTTTATATAGAATATTTTAACAGTTAATGTATCATTTCATTTTTTTAGTTACCAATAGTACCTTGTTTCACCTAAAATTACTTATAAAATATAAATAAATTTTTTTTGGGCAAATATTATGCCAGGACATGTCAAGCACTTGGTTTCTATGCAGTGTTGTGCGCAAAATCTCAGTGGTCCAAGATCTCACTCCACAGGTGTATATTACACATCAAACATCCTCTGATGGACAGACAGAAAAGTTTGAATTCACACTGAAATCTCTGATCTTGGCATCTTGGCAGATCTGAGAATAGTTTAGATTTAGAACATTGTTGAGATGTCTTCTGAAACTTCAGATAAGTCGTATTAAAGTTTTTCAGGGCTTTTTTTTTTCCTCAGGAAAAAAAATCTGAGAAGCAAGAGAGACAAGACTCAAGTCGCTCTCCATTTAATGTCATTGTAGGAGAAACAATAGAGATGTTTAAAAAGATCTCGTTCGTGATTTTTCTTTCCTACAGGGGTGGACACCTTAAATAGCATTTGACTAAGCGAATTTGCCTGAGATGTTTTGCTCGAAGTGTTTTCAACAGAACTATCAGTGTGCTTTGAAATCGAATAGCCCTGGAAGCACCACGGATATCACTTTCTACTGCGGTACAATACTGAAGACTAGCTGTGGGTGTCAGACTCGCCTTCAGCCTGTCTGCTGTCCCGGACTACGCAGAGATGGCAGGCGGAGTAAATTGAACTGATCTGTGTTGATTAAGGTTGAACTGAGGGCAAAAGAGAGCAGGGACGCGAAGGTCACCCCCTTTATCTATAATCACATCACAGCAGAGCGCTACTGGTGGATCAGCGTCTCATAATTACTCGTTATTCATGAGTCAGTCAGAGAGAGAGAGAGATTCACATGATGTACTGCTCCCTTGCGCTCCTGAAATGGCAGCTACAGGAGATGTTTAGTAAGAATAATGACATAGATGTTAATCCTGATGTTCTGACGGTTAATTACGTGGAATGAACCACCTGTGTTTGTTCCCAACTGTTAAAACACGGCAAACTAAAACGCTGCAATTAAAGGTTAAAAACATCCTTGCTCATCGAATCATGTTCCGCTTGTCCTGTGGCCTTACTTCTATGTCTGCCGGATCGTGCGGTTTTAGGGGATCAATATCCAATCCTTCTTATTACAGATTAATCCCTGAATATCCCAGCTTCATTAAAACTCTATGTTTGGAATGCAATGCCAGTGTATACCAGTGCATAATGTATACTGTGCAGTAAATATGATGTATTTGTTTTCAATTCAGGATATTTTTGCATTTTAATTTTTTTTTTTTTTTTAGTCTAACCACAAATATGACAAAACGTCAAACCCTTGAAACCTTATTGGTGCTTGTGTTACGACGTCATAAAAACCAATAAGGTTTGATGTGTTTAATTTGGATTCTCCATACATGAGTTTATAAATGTTGATTTCATTTGACCTTGTATATTTTGCTTTATTTATCATAAAACGGTCGTGCTGTTTCAGAAAGAGAGAGAAAGTCATGCCGTAATTTTCATTTTTGGGTGAACCGTCCCTTTAACGCCCCTATCTGTCTTATTAATATGGTATCAGTTCATTGAATATGTTTATCTTGTGATGTGAAGTATCATGTGAATGAGAATAACTCCAAAGACATTGTTGTTTGTACAACTGATAGCATCTGTGTTTCCCACACCAGCAGCGGCTCATTATTAGACATGATTATCACTGCACAAACAGCAAAAGGCACAACCCAGAAGACCTCGGTTCAAAAAAAGCGTCCTATTTATCCTTTGATGAATCCTGTCCCTTTCAATCGGAGATGTCTAGAGAACCGGAATAGATAGCAGTAAAATTCATTATCGCCTCATATCTCATAAAGAGTTCCACTGCAGCGCATACAGTTTATTACAATGCTTCATGAAGCTGTCGACTCAAAGTGTTCAGAGAAAACGATGCTCGTTCCAAAATGGCTTTGATGCCGATCTGAAATTCAATTGCATTGCATCAAAGAAGAGCCAAGTCCCAAGATGCCTGCTGCTTGAAGCACCATCCTTCTCTATTATTATTTTTTGTTTTGTTTTTGCTCAATCCGTTTAAGAACTATTGTTAGCTGTTGGGTAACAGGAAAAAAACTGTTTTCAGTCCTGAGCAATATGAGGGAGGTAATACGGAGGTTAACACAACATTGCACTTAGCTTGATGAAGAGCAGAAAGTGAAACAGCACATCGTGTCCCGGCTCCAGATTCGTGTTGCTCAACACACCCACCTTAAGCGTAGCTCTTTCAGAGAAAGACAAGGAGCAGAAGATAAAGGTGACAGCTAAAGATATACATTGGCATGATAAAAAAGTTAAGTCGTCTTCTTCCAAGCACATTTCCTTTGGCACCGTGGCCCCGGCTGTGGAGCCAAGGCAGTCATTATGGGTGAAAAACTGTCCCGGTTCAGGGCCCTTACTTTATTGGAATTGCTCGTAAGTGTCACTACGTCACACTTGCTCCCCTGAGGTGTATTACTCCATGGTGAAATAAGTGCTGGGTGATAAAAGAAAATGCTCTATAAGACGTATCTGTGCCAGAGGGAGCCACAAACACGGAGACGGCACTGCACATCTGTATGGACAATATATTGGCAGAAATAAAATTGCCTTTGAGCAAGACAGAGGAACACAGGACTTTTCTCTGACCAGAGAATGTTTGAGGTTTATGAGTTAAATGTATTAGTTTTACAGCCTAAACCAAGAACTGAATAATAATTGGTTCATTTTAATAAAAATACCATTTCTATGCACAAATGCACCTATTTTTAGTGGAACAAAAAACATAAAGCGCAACCAATGTAGTCGGACTCCTAACAAATGACTCTGAGTTGGTTCTTTTTAGTAAATCAAAACAAACCGCTTCACCAATCCAACTCCCAAACGAGCTTTTCGTTCCATGACTTCCATTCCTACACATGCTAATGCGGGAGACAGGAAACGCAAGCTCATTCGCTGCCTTCCAGCGTTAAAGTTTTGGCGAACTGTGAATATATTACATAAAGACGTGCAACCAATATAGAAGATTGATCTTAAAATCTGCAAAATTTTGTGAGTCTATCTGTGGGTCTTGCAAATATCTATCCAATGAAAAGTATCAATAAGAGCTTGTGACTTAACCTCGTATCTTTTCGTATCGTTTGTGTATTTGAGGGGCGGAGAAGAGTGTCTTACTCTTGCATTTGTCGTCATGTCGTAGCCAGTAAGTCTACTGTATTAAATAGTTAAAGCATGTTAACAGATTGAATCTTATTGTGAACTGTTACCATAAGACTAATTTTGGTATCCTGCCTTTCAGGGGGATTCTGTACTGTGAAATAGGAAATGTCAGAATTTGTCCCATGAGTTTTGTGAACATGGAACTTTCTTGGCTGTAATAACACAGTGTTTGGAGTTTCTCTTCTGACAGGTTGAAGCAGACAAATGAGGAGACTCACAGCCCACCTGAAGCCCAGGAGAATGCAGCGCGAGCAGGCTTTCCAGCGGAGGCCCCTGATAATTATCAGGCCTCTTCATGACTGACATCTGCCTCCTACCCCACTATTAGGACCAGCGACTTGAAGAAGAAGAAGAAAAACAACAGCGAGGGGTTCCACTGTATGCTCTGTAAGCAACAACAACAAAAAAAACATTGTGACTTTGTGGAGGTGGTATCTGTTTTCATTTTACACAATTAATGAATTTATAATGCCTGAATTCTTTTGTGGGTTCATGGTGAGATAAGGTCTATCTGTTGATGGATGCAGTCTATGCAGTTTATGACGAGAGGCTTTCTAATCATCATGATCAATGCTGAAAGTAATTTTGTTCTGGGTCATAAGCTAATTGGCACTTATGTAGCCCCCTTTCGATGATATGTGAATTTCCCAAATGTATTTTGAGAACTGGAGGTGGAGATCTGCTGGCTCAAATAATGAACTCTCTTAGAACATTGTTTCAGTTATGTTTTTTTAAAGGGATAGTTCACCTAAAAATGAAACTTCTGTCATAATTTACTCGCCCTCATGTTGCTCCAAACCTGTATGAGTTTCTTTCGGAAGATATTTTGAAGAATGTTGTTAACCAGACAATTGATGGCACTCATTGACTTCCATAGTTTTTTTTTAATGTTTTTTATATGGAAGTCAGTGGTTACCGTCAACTGTCTGGTTACCAACATTCTTCAAAATATCTTCTTTTGTGTTCAGCAGAACAAAGAAACTAATACAGGTTTGGAACAGCTTTGGGTAAACTATCCCTTTAAGAAATACAAAACCTTCCGAAAATGTTCCTATTTAGAATGTACCAATCCTAAAAGAATTGTCACGCGTTAAGTAGAATTTACTGTACTAGTTATATGCATACTTGATATCGTAGTACACTCAAGTTGTAGTACTTAAGTAATGTGTTTTTGCTAACTAAATAGCAGTCCATAGTACGTAATATATAGTACACTCTATCATTAGTGCATAGTCCAAATTTGGAAATACATTCTAGCTGCATACGTATTAGAAATATAGAACCTTAAGATGTTCTGATTTTCTTACATTTTTTAGTTTCTCATAATAATAGTTTCAAATGAACTGAAATTCAAGTTCAGCTCTGATTATTCCAGCATGGTGCCTAAACAGGTGATGAAGTCTTCATTTTCTGGCGTCCTGATGTGAGAAGTAATGCTGATGTCGACTCTGGAGATTGTAGGCATGGTGGTGGTTCGTCTGTCGAGCGTCTGCTCTTTGGTGACCTTGTCCGTCTGAGGCATCTGCGGCTCAGTGGAGCGTTTCTTGGCCGTCTCATGCTCCATCAGTCCCAGTGACGGAATACAGCACCAGACTAGACCCGTATGGCCATTAGGGGTGCTGGAGTCAAAGCGATCCGCCAGCCTAGCTGACCCCTCTGGTTTAAGGGTCATTCAGCACCTAAAGTCACCCTGATGCACTCATATGAAAACTCCAGAGATGTCCCTTTGATTGGCATTGAACACAAGGATTGGATCAATCAAAAGGTAATGCAAAATATCCTTTGAATGATAAAACAAAAAAGAAAATTACTAGTTGTAATGCATTCTACAAAGAAACAAGCAAAAACACTAAAGAATGCATTAAAAAGTGTGTATGCAGTACATGGATATTCTATATGTGAGTGTGCATGAAAGCTCAGGTGCAGGTGTAAGCCCGTCTAAAGGTCCAATGGCGGTCTCCAATAACACGAGTGAAGGTTTCTGCGCGTTACTGTCTTTCCTTTTACGCAACACCACGAGATTAAATGAAATGCATTTTCTCATAGGTATTACCTCGTTATTTCATCTGACTCCATAAATGAAAAAGGTTTTAATGATATCTGAGCATCATTAAAAGTGAGCGAATGTTTGATTATTCTTTTTAACTCTTTAATTATATTTGACCCGTTCAAATTAGGAAACTATGTCGCTCAGAGGTCCTCACGTCTTCTTTTTCATGTTCACAGGCCCATCAGTTTTGGTCACCAAACAGAGGTAATTGCTATATACTGTACCTGAGATCGGTCATATTCACGTTTACACAATCAAAGATACTTTGGTATAGCCCCCATGGATTTGCATACACTTGAATTTAACATTTACTTCAGTAGAGGTATGGCCACTATTACTGATATAAGATGACCAACATTACTTCTCTTATAATAGCTTTGGATTGGTCATGCCGTGGTTTCCCACATACACTTATCTAAAGTAACATTAAATTAAACCAGAGGTACAGTAAGACACACCCAAATTTTGATTGGTCAAGTAGCATTTGCTGTTCTAAATGGAAATTCACTTCTTGTCTTTGCAGACCAAGTACACTTGAACTGATGCCAAATATTAGTCGTCACTAATATGACGCAAAACTTGCGGGAACATACAAATCCGTTTAATCTATACTTGGGAAAACAGTTTCAGAGTCAGTCAGAATCAAATCAAATCTTTACAGTTTATTGACCAGGTAATAGAACAATAATTCAAAATCCAATTCATAGAATAAAATCATCGGTCAATCAAATATAATAACAACAATTCGGAAATTAATCGGGGAATTATAGAAATATTTACCTGGCAATGAAAACTACACACAGCGATCGTATGGGAAGTCTACAGACTCCTCGAACCTTTTGCCAATTTTCCTTCTAAACCCAGATAATTCAATATGCTTACCATAATGGTGGTGTCTTTCATTATAATTCGATTTTGGTCCCCTATTGAGGGATTCAAATCAGAATTTGAAATTGAATGGGTTCTTGATACCTGTAGAAGAATACTTATTTGCATACAGGAGGTAGTTTGAATGGAGGATCTCGGGGAGGGAACACCTTTAAGGGGCACACCACATTTCTCATATTTTATAACTTCTTTTAGCTTTTCATTATGGCTGGGAGAATGAGACCATTTTACCAGGCGCACTGAGACACTTTAAATGATACCAAACATGTATAATTACTTTTTGTACACACTTAACATTGCATAGGTTGAGCTTTGAGTGAGAAGAGGGGGAGCAGGGGGAGATGATGAGACTGTAGATGTGAGGTGTGAGCTGCACTGTGTGCTGCGTCTCGGATGTTGCTGCTATATATGCAAGAGAGATTTTCATGAGAGCCTTTTGTTTTCTCGAGTGGTAGCCCAGACTTGCTGGCACCCGCCTTACACAGGGAACAGGAGTCATTGTGCCCTCAGCTCCCGCTGAAGCCAGCCATCAGACACAACAGGGTGATGGTGTGTTCAGTTGCCATGGAAATCCAAGTTAGTAGACCAGACCACATGCAACAAGGTTCAATGGTTCAAAAAAATCTAAAATTAACTGATGTAACAATCTGCAAGCAATTAATTCTTGCACTATTTCAACTGCTTTCAGCTGTTTGCTTTGTGAATGAATGCCTTCTTTTTCTGCCCAGTTCCCTCTGGTTTACTATATAGTTTTGTATATCAACATTATTTGAGGAATATGGTTGTGCTTTATACCACTATACAGTTGCAAAGCTGAATCTTGGTTACATACAGATGTTTTTTTCATTGCTAATCACTGCAAACTGTTATTTTCCACCAATGTGTCAATGTTACGCTGTTGAGCACATTCGGGTTAGCCCCTGCTGGTAAATGCCGTAACTACACCTTTTTTCTCCACAGCCATTCGTAAAGTATTCTTACAATATTAGATATTTGCCAAGTAGAAATATAAATCACAATTTTCTTTATACTATAGTAGGCAACCTATATTTGATGTCACAGCTCCGGATGGCTGCTAGTGAAGGGCTTGGGTTTGAGATTGAGATAAATGGGAACACAATACTGTTGTGTGGGAATTATTATAGACATTGTTCTCCTCAGTGCACTTTTGTGCAAATGTGTCAAATCTCTGACCCCAAGTGGTGGATTGTAGTATAGGGGTTATTGTTTGGGAAGCTTAAAGGGATGGCTGATTATGATTTCACTTTTTTAACTTTAGTTAGTGTGTAATGTTGCTGTTTGAGCATAAACAACATCTGCAAAGTTACAACGCTCAAAGTTCAAAGCAAAGGGAGATATTTGCTTTTAAAGAAATTGCTTTTTAAGTAGTGATGGGTCGTTCGCGAATGAGCCGGATCTAAGAGCCGGCTCTTGTAGGTGAACGACGGGAGCCGGCTCGCATATCTGAAGAGCCGACTCTATTGTTAAAAATATAGCCTATAGAAATTAAATCATTATGTAGGCTAATAATGAAATAATGAATGATTTTAATTGTCTTTAAAATAATTGACTAATTCAAAAACCAACAAAAACATAATTATATAGGCCTAAAGGTGCACACACATTTGTTTCGACTGTCTGATCAGCCTCACATTCTGTTCCTGTCAGTCATACACGCGATGTTGTCAACCAATTAAACTGCATGAGGGAGGGCC
This sequence comes from Rutilus rutilus, assembly GCF_951802725.1. Classification (NCBI taxonomy): domain Eukaryota; kingdom Metazoa; phylum Chordata; class Actinopteri; order Cypriniformes; family Leuciscidae; genus Rutilus; species Rutilus rutilus. The sequence continues at coordinate 4,901,665 of NC_140212.1, forward strand.
GAGCTAACTCACACACACACACACACACACACTAGAGATGCGGATAAACCGCGGATCGGGCGGATGACGTGACAAAAAAATTATATTTTAATTAAATTCGGGCGGGTGGCGGTTGAACCAGTCAAATGAAAAAAGTTTGCCACTAAGCAAACCTGCAAACTATGAGCTGCAAACTAAACTTCTACAAGCTCAATAACATCCACATAAAAAAATAAAAAATGAAGGTAAGAAAAGTCATAACTTTGCCCATTAATTTGATAGGCAAGCAGACACGTTTTTGGGTTGTTATGGACAATTAAAAATGTGAATATTCACGTTGCACAGTTGTGCGGTGGACTTTAGGCGAGTTAAAACATATATTTTTTAAAGAGCCGTTTGTGAGTCAAAAAGAGCCGGCTCTTTTCAGTGAGCTGAGTAAAACGAGCCGGCTCACGAAAAAGAGCCGGAATGCCCATCACTATTTTTAAGGACTACAACAAACAGCTGGTAGGGACTACAACATTCCTCCAGGGTAAGTGACATTAAGAACCCTATAATTTACATAAACCCCGCCCCTGAACACGATTTATAGATTATCAAGACGGAATATGCTAATCAATGACTGGAAGATAACTACACATATATATAAATTCATCAACTAAACATTCAGAAATGTCCTGTTGCATTCTACGTTGTCACTTCTTCTTGAGTCTCTCCATCATTGTCTGAATCCGATTTGAACATAAAAGGCTAAACGTTTTTGATATTTTCAGTGCATATCTGTGTGAGTGCAAGCTGTTGAAGCTCCGCCCCCTGTGCCAGGAGCAGCAGCTCATTTGCATTTAAAGGAACACACACAAAAACGATGCTTTTTTGCTCACCCTCAAAAAGTGACAATTTTAACATGCTATATAAAAATATATAAAACCAAGGCTTTTTCAACAAGTTCATCTGTTTCCGATAAAACTGAACGTGTTTTTAGCGCCACTCACCAAACATTTAATTTCTGTTATTTGCTGTGATACAAATAACAACCAACGTAATAAAATGTTTCTAGATTCACGTTCATCTGTTTTGGATACAACTGAAAGCACTTTTAACATTAAAAGTTTTGCGAAATATGCAAGAAGCAGTGTAATATGTGCAGAAATGTTGCCACAGGTCAGATCTCGACTCACACACTGTTTTGAATGTGCAACATTATTGTCTGTAAACGAACATTAGTTGGAGGGGAATAAGGGTGTTGCGATTGATAATTATCTTTGAGTACTTAAAATACTTTATTACAGTACTAACTTTACCATAGTCAAAATTCTCATTTCAGAAATCAGGTCACCTTATAGTCTACTGTCAATCAACTTTCAGTACTTCAGGTTTAGTACTCCCACTGATAATAAAAAGCCGCGGAAAACAATTTCATGTGCACTTGCAGGTATCATAAGGGAAAAGTGGATTTTCTTTCATCTGATCGACATTTTACTCAAAGCTACTATCCACAGGAGCAGTGGATTGAGGGCAGATGTTTTTCTCAATAGCTCAAATCCCATTAGCATAATGATCAAGTGCAGTGCAAACTAAATATTTGATAGCCGGGCCCAGTGCGTATATATGTGTGCGTTTGATGTTTGTTTGGTCCTATCACATTGGGGTTGTTTGAGGTCAGATAAAGGCTGTTCCTGATTCTACGGGGGGGAAACACAACCCCGGATGCTCCTCATGATACGCCGTAAGATTGTTTGAAAATGCCCCAGTTCAGATAAACACCTCATGAATATGAGTTAAAAAGAAAATCCATGTCAAAACACAGCAACAAGTTCCTCGCTTCTGTGTCCTATCAAGAAAAACATGTTCTCTCTGCCCCGGGAACGGGTGCTCTCATCCGTGTTAAACAGTCGACTCCCCCCTGAGAGCTGGGGTGACGACAGAAACAGAGCGCGTGTTCCCACAGGCTAACAGCTCACACAACACCCTGCAGAGAGAACGACGCCAGCGACGACTCACATAGCTTTCTCTGATCAGTCAAGCATAATGCTATCAAGTGCATCTCGCTAACCGGTACTCTGCAGCGCTCCTGAGCTAAATGAGACCGCTGGGTAGCACTTCTTTTCAGAACCTTGGATGGTTGTGGTTTGCTATTGGTTGATCTCATGTGATTGACAGGTTGTCCCGCCCTCGCACCTGTAAACGCATCATCAGAGAAGAGATGTCACTGCAAGAGGGAGGGAAAGTTAAGCTGCACACAATTACATCTCATTACATTCCAGATGCAGCTGTTCACTTCCTCGTAATTATGCATTTATACGGCAATATCAACGCCAAAATAGAGCTGTCTATAGAACTCGCAGATCTAATTCGCTGCTGGTTCCTTCAAGATTGTCCTATGGGGTTTTATAATACATGTTTTTCAATTTATGTGTAAAATAAAGCATGTGGTAAGCATAACTTGACTATACATTAATGTTTTGTTCTAAAATGTAAATTAAACAGACCCAAACGCACAGTTTCAAGCTATTATGTTAATTTTTGCAAACAGATGTTTTAATAAGTAACAAGATGAGACAGCTTGGGGTGTGAGTGTGTGCAGATTACTTTGTAGAACAAAACATCAAAGCATAGTTCAGATGTCATACCTGCACCCCTTTATGAATCTACAGTGGTCTGGGGTTGCATCGGTCACATGGTACAAGTCGGAGCTCTCGGAAAATTCAGAGTTTACCAGTTGTACAATTAAGAGTTCTATGAGTATGTGAACGCTGAGTATCTGAAGTCAGAATCTCGTAATTACGGTAATTCTTACATGGCATAAATGCACCTTTAGTTTGATTAAATATTACAAGGGCACATTAATTTAAAAAATAATGATGTGCATGGATAAATAATTTATAATAAATACTTAAAAAAACCTAAAAAAAAACTAAAATTCTCGGGACAGCAGCATGTGTCCAAATTTTTATCTTAACCGTTCTATTTCATCAGAAACGATCTGTAAACAGGGCTTTAAGTGTAAAACACCGAACTTGTCCTTTAATAAAGAGAGCTGCACAAACAGATGGGACTAGTTCACACACGCAATCGCTCTCTCATTAACGCATTCAAATAAATAAATGTACTGCGCTGTGATTTACAGTCTGCTCAGGATTTTGCAGTGATTTGTAATGGCACACGCATTAGAAGTGGATTTATCAAGACCCCCTGTATGCTGGGAGACCACTAATATCTTCTAGTAGCGACGAGCATGAAAACACTCACGCGTCTAAACCAGCTCACTTGCAAGTGATTAGCGACTTCATTACCCATGAGCCACTCCGTCACTCTCGGTAGGCCTGTTTTCAGCAAGCGGTTTCTGCGTCGCCGGCAGTGATGGACAGGGAGTGACGTCAGACTCGTTGTTAATGGGCTGGGCATTTGAGAGCAATTTCCCCTATCTGCGTAGGGTCACTGGGGAATCGCTTAATGGGAAATCGTTATGCAAATCCAATGTAATTAAAACAGGAACCACATGCCTCAGAACCTAGAGTCTGTGTGTATGTGTGTGTGTGTTTCGTGGGTGTTAATTTACATCATCAAGCAGGCAAATTAGCAGTAGCCAGAATGAGCAGCTGATTATTTTAGGTTCATGTCTGATAATGTGTTTGTGGTGGGTAAAAAAAGGGCCATAACAATTCCAGGACATTCAAGCTGAACATTATTTGTGAAATTTGCTTGGCAGCGATGGGGCCCTTATTTTGGAGTCACTTAAAAGGGAATTATTTCATGCATTGATGATAGTTTGGATGGGCTATTATGCTGTTGGTTAAGAAGCTGCACACAAAATTATCATAATGAGGGGGGCGATCCCGCAGTGGGCCTGTATTGACATTATTACACAAACCAAGAGTAAGAAATCACTTTAATTCCCCGTAATAACATTTCCTGGAACACTATATAATTTCTGCTGCAGATGCGTTCACTGCTGAGGTTTTCTCGTATCGTAAATGAACATAGAAACTCTGTGGATTTGCTGTCTTCCAAGAAAATGCATATAAAAGCTGATAAATTAAACAGATCTCAGCTTTTTGTAAATATTCCCATAGGAAAGAAACATCTCAAATGAGATCTCCTTGACTGCAGTGAGATGTAGAGAAAATGGAGACCTTTTTTCGTTACAGAAGAGATCTCTGCAATGTTTCAGACTGCACTCATTTGCCAAGAAAAAGTCTGGAGTCGAATGCCAAAGACTTTAATAATTTCCTCCAATCCCTCCAAGACCATCTGAGGAGATCTGAGGAATTCATTTACAACTTTATATTCTGAATGTATGTCAACAGTGGTCTCATTTGTTGCAAATTTGATCTCTTTTAAAAAAATATATTATACTACCGTTAAAAATGCTCTGGTTTATAAGATTACTTAATGTTTATAAAAGAAGTTTTATTCTTACCAAGGCTGCATTTATTTGATTTAAAAAAACTTTAGTTTAGGGTCCAGTTCCCACTATATTAACTGTTGCTTATTAGCATGCATGTTGTATGATATTGGCTGTTTATTAGCCATTATTACCATATTATACATCCCTTAATCCTACCCAATACCTAAACTTACCTAAACTGCCTTACTAACTATTCATAAGCAGTAATTATGAGTTTATTGAGGCAAAAGTCAAAGTTAATAGCTAGTTAATAGTGAGAACTGGACCCTAAACTAAAGTGACCGAAATGATTTATAACAAGTGTAAAAGTCTTCACTTTCACTTTTGATCAATTTAATCTATCTTTGCTGAATACATTTTTATTTTTATTTTTATTATTATTAAATATTACTTCCCCAATATTACTGTTTCCTGAACCATAGTAGAGTTTTCCCTTTAGGTTTGTTTATAGAAGGCCATTCGACATAAAACAGTAGAATTAAGCAAATGGTTGTGAAAGTGTGCATTTATAGCAAACATCATTTTCTTTAAGACTGTTCATAACTTTTTTAAACCAGTTACATTTATTTTTCTTTAGATTGGCCTAATTTAATACCGAAAAGTAAGACTGATTAACCCTTACTAACTGGTAATAATAGTTCTTAAGACACAGTCTTAATATAATGGCCAGTTGCATCCACATGGCCATTATTTTAAGACTGTGTCTCAAGAACTAGTATTACCAACTAGCAGTTAGGGTTAATCAGTCTTACTTTTTGGTGTCAAATTAGTCCAAGTCTAGCAATTCTGTAACAACCGCATAGCAAAGTGGTAGACTTTGAGATCTATATTAGGCCTATAACTTTCCAACTAATGTTTAAACTGTTCTAGCATCTTGACCAATTTTCTTTTTCTGATTTGTTTCTTCCATTTGCTTGAACCCTCAATCTTTCAGTCACAAGCTCAGGTCTTTAGCCTGCATTATACTCGAGAGTTTAAAGGCCAGGGTCGTGTTATCAGAGTTGACATTGAAGAGTGTGATAGCAATGAGTGAAAACCAGCCCTCCTAAAAATAAACGTGATCAGAGGCGCGTGCTGCGGTGCACATGTATTCAATACACCGCAGGCAAGAGCGCATGAGCGATGCGTCATGGGACGGTTGTGTTCACTCCATCTTTCCGTGCCTGTTGACAGCTGCCTCTTTCATACTTCAGATTCCACTAAAGGTGTGTGTCCTTCCACCGTCCGAGCTTTGTCTCCCACGTCCCGGATTCGGAGGCTCTTAATATACGCCAGAGCGGAACCGACCCGGCACATAGTCCGTCGCTGAACCATAAAAACCTTTTTGAATGCATAATGGGGTCATGCATTTATCGATCTCAGGCTTTTAGACCAAAAGTTGCCCTCTCAACCTGCCTCAAACTTGCTACTGGAGATAAATGTTCTCTGCATGCCTCTTTCTCCCTGTTTTTATGACTTAAACGCTCTGATCCATTTTCATGTTCTTCCCAGCAGTCTCGAGGTGATATTCACCTGTAATTAATGCCACGCTCGACTGAATAGGACTCTCATTCTCATTCAGGCCTCCGAGCATTCAGGCACCATAAAATGCTCAATTTAACAATTATGCGCATTTATATCTGCAGCACCTGACCATAGGACACCCAGAGTCTTTGTTGCCTTTAGGGAGGCCGTGGGAATCTTAATCACCTGAATATATGAATTATAATACATTGGGAATTTGTCTTTTATAAAAACCTATAAGATTTTCTGTGCTGGATCAACCACACGCATGTGACTCTGACACGCATGGGATAATGAGCGTTAATTGTGTGTTTGTGTTCCAGGACAATGGTGTGCCAAAAGGTGGCATTGATGGGAGGCGCTGTGGTGAGTTATTTTGGTTGACCATTCCCATGTGAGAGGTGAGGCATGAATCAATCATTGAAAACCACACTACGCCGTCTCCCTCGTACATCACTCCTCTGTTCACGCTCCTGGACTCCTCTTCAAAGGTAAGAGCCTTGTTTCAATGCTGTTTTATCATGTCTAACAGTCTGCCATAGAAATCAAAGGTCCACTTCAGAGGTCTTTTAAGTTAGTGAGCAAAGAGTGGTTGAAGAGTCTTTTGATTTGAGCAAATGGAAGGGTTCACTTTCTTTGCTTGAGTTTTTATTTATTTTTGCATATTTTTAAGCATGATTAATGGCATGCAGTCTAATGGTGTGGGATATTGTGAGGTGAATGACAGGGTGTCTGGAACATGACTGGAACGACATTCTGGGTAGACTTGGTTGGTTGATCCTTTGATATACAGTTACAGTTGCCAATGTATTGGATACAGGCCTATATATCATCCCATGTTGTTTTACACCATCGAACTATAGACCATCATAAACTAATAAACAATGAGGGGTCTTAATAAAAATTCATAGGAACATATTTTGACTGATTTTTAGTCTAGTTTTGACCTGCAAATTGTAGTTCTAGGGTGTGTTCACACTTGTAGTGATACATTTAGTCCTGGTTCGCTTATCTTTCACACTGTCATTTTTAACACCAAACTTAAAGATACAAAACAACAACAACAACAACAACAACAACAACAAAAGTGCTTTTATGTCGTATATTTTGTGACACAACTCGTGAAGAGCTTCTAAAACGTGTAAGGGAGTCAAAACAGTGGCAGAAATCCCCCCGTCACACACACAAACAAAGATCTGCTGCGAGGAAATGCGGTTCTGACACTTGTACCGAACTGTAAAGGGCGAAGTCGTGACTATGACGTGGAAAAAACAGATATGCTTGAGCACTCTGTCCTTTTCAGGGTCGAATCTTGAGACATCATGTCCTGTTTTGGTTCGTTTACATGTCTTTGGCCCGTGTTTCGTTCATATTTCACTCAAACAGCACCAGAGTTCATTTGAAAGTGGACTGAGACCCGTCTTTTCATCGGTCTCGGTCCGCTTGTTTGGTGCGCACCAGGGTTCGGATGGCAGCGTTCCTCAAGAATGTCAAACATGAAGGTCATTGACTCGATTGCCTCTTGCCAAAGTCAAGCCATTCAAGGACATTAACATTAGCAGGACCAAAGCCAAAACAGAGTAGATGTCAACAAGCTGTTGAGCGTTTGTCATTTACAACCAGTATGTGACATTATTTCCCTCAGGTTATATCAGTTTTCTCTCTTATACACAATAACTGTTGCTGGATCCCTCTTGTGAGTGTGTGAAGTAGCACCAGATTTAGTTTCACTAAATGACAGTTTTCAGACACTGTGTCATCAATATCTCCCATCACAGCATTGAAGTGTTTTGTCTGCGCTTCCTATCCACACCCATTCCGCCTCTAAATTTCATCCCTCAACACCATTTTCCCAGAGGAACCCCATTAACCCCTGCTCAGAGTCATCCTGCCCGCTGCGCACCGGTCAATGAGACAGTCAAGGTCACTGTTTTCTCCAAGGGGCCAAAATGTCAGGACCCCGATCTCTTTGAACCACAAGATGTAATGAATGTATCTTTGAAGATGCTGAGAAAATCGCTGATGTGCACAGAGAGATGGTTTGTTATATTGGTGGAGTAAAGGTCACGGTTCTTCCGTTTGTGTCACAGCGATGACCGGTATTAAAGCGAAACCCAATGTCCGGTAACCGTCTGCATATTGGAATTGCTTTAGTGGATCTGTAGCTTTTGATGTCAAAGATTTAATACATTTAAACATGCTTTTTTTAGGAGCAACCCTTGACTCTGGCGTCACTCATAATCCATGACAGTTGTTTGGCATTTGACTAGTGATGCCTGACGTGTTTAGATATGAATGGTGAAGTGCTGGATGGTGACCACAATTATTTTGGCTCTCTTTCAGGTCACATAGTGTATTTCAGACATGTCTGAGGGGTGAGTGTTATCTTTATTAGGCTATTGACCCTGTCAATGTCATACTCATCCAAAACTGCTTATTTACACCAGGTAATGAACTGTAAGTTCATATTTTCTTTGCAAGCGGCCAACACATTTTTCTGTAAAATACATGAATCTAGTTGCTCTTTAATAAAACTTTATATACCGTTATATAATATTTGTGTTTTTGTTTTTTTGTTTGTTTACATGCAATGATATCTTCACAGACCGGTAAGTGAATTACCACCACATTTGTTATGAGGGTTTTAAGTCTCGTTTTGTTCCTGATTGTGTTTCTCTTTTTAGTTTCCATGATGATTAACAGTTGAAAGTAGCAGTGCACGGGGTGGTGTCTCTATATATTAAAGTCTTGTGAATGTTGGAATCAATGATCCTAATCCAGCTCTAAGTGGTTTTTAGTCGCTCAGTGATTCAGTGATGTAAGGACACCGAACAGCATGTTAAAAACTAATCTGCACTGTAGGTTTGCTCTGGTCTGCTTAAAACTATACTGTACCACTGAGCCCTCAGTTCGGCAGTTCAGACAGTAATCAGGTCAGACAGTTAATTCATGCATCATAGTGTGTGTAGATTAGACCCACTCACAGGATTGTCTTAACAGGACCGCAGACTATAAAGAGCTCGGCTTAACTCTTCTTGTTCTTGCAGAAAAAGACCAAATCCAAATACTCTGCAACACGCAGACTTCTGCTAAAGGTGGGTCAGAAACAAAGCTGAACATTTCAAGTATGATGACACACACACACACACACACACACACACTCACACACACACACACACACACACACACACACACACACACACACACACACACACACACACACACAGACATTGGGTTTCCATGTTTTATGGGGACATTCCATAGACATAATTATTTTTATACTGTACAGACTGTATTATTCTATAACCTAACCCTAAACCTATACCCATCACAGAAAATATTCTGCATAAATGGCACTTAGTATGATTTATAATCTTATTTTAATCATGGGGACCAAAAATGTGCACATCACAAGGACAAGGATTTCAGATATTGCCATCTTTTAACAGAGCTACACACACACACACACACACACACACACACAAGTATGTGTGTTAAAGCAGCAATGTAAAGCTTACAATTTTGTAAATACACATTAATTCTTCAGTAAATCAGTTTGAATCATTATTTTTACAGTCATTTTTGGGATTATGATATTTCATTGTATACACAATTATATTTGTGTAATTAATTAAATGTGTATATTTTATTTATTTTATTGTGTGTGTGTGTGTGTGTGTGTGTGTGTGTGTGTATATATAAATATAAATATATATATATATATATATATATATATATATATATATATATATATATATATATATATATATATATATATATATATATATATGTACAGTATGTATACAGTATATATGTTTGTTTGTGTGTGTGTTTTATTTATTTTATTATGTGTGTATATAATTTTATATATGAAAGTGAATGGGGCCAGTTTTTTTTTATGTAAAAAACAATGTAAGGCTTTTATAAAAGCACATTCATTCTTCTATAAAGCTGTTTAAATCATAATTATACATATAATTATAATTATAATGCAGTCAGTTTATAATATTTCATTGTTATATTAATGAAGATCTCATCTTATGCTAAAATCATGTTAACACACACATTATTCACATTATTCGTTGAAACAAATGGATTGGCCCAATTACATTTTATTATAAATGCTGTACTATAACCCGGATTTTAGCATTTTTAAATACAGTGTGTGTGTGTGCGTGCGTGCGTGCGTGCGTGCGTGCGTGCGTGCGTGCGTGCGTGTGTGTGTGTGTGTGTGTGCGTGTGTGTGTGTGCGTGCGCATGTGTATGTGCACGTGTGTGTGTGTACGTGCGTCCTGCACTTTCTACTATAGTTTGTAGTAGTGTCTTAAATTCAGCACAAATGAAGAATTATGTATTTTGTACTAGCATGACACCTCTCTCACCTTTTCCTCGCTTGACCCTCAGAGCAAACTGCTGAGAAAGGCAGAAAGTTTGCTGGTGAAAGAAAAAGAGCAGAAAGATTTGGAGAGAGAAAACACCCTGAGGGAGAGAGCGCCGCCCCTCAACCTCTCCGGCCTGTCTATCCAAGAACTGCAGGTGCGAAACTTTACTATGTCAGATATTTACATTGAGAGCTTTTAATGCGGCCAGATGACCGTGTCCCGAATATCTCTCAACATATTATAAGCGTGGTGTTCGTGGTGTTTACATTAGCCATTTGAGTTAATGTATCATCATCTGTCTTTGCAGGAGCTTTGCAGAGATTTGCACCACAAGATTGACGTTGTGGATGAAGTGCGATATGACCTTAATATAAAAGTTGCCAGAAATGATGCAGAGGTATGTGAATGGAGAATGTGCATATGTTTGGGATCGGTATGATTTATGGCTGCATTAATATGATCAAAAATACAGTAAAAACAGTAATATTGTGATTATTACAGTTTAACCCTAAAACTGGCAATGTGAATCTGGGTGTAATATAGTTTTTGTCGTCTTTTTTGGGGCGTAAGAATGATTTTTTTCATCAAATCCTTTGAACATTTATCACAGCCTGGTCTGTCTTGAGTATGCTGGTCACATAATTTGTTAAAAAAAAATGTGTGATTAATTAGTCAGCCTGACCTAAATCCAACATGGCTGCCAGTGGTGCAGGACATTCAGATTTTGAGATAAGTAAATATATATTAAACTTACTTTTCTTTTGAAAAAATAATACTAACACTGCTAACATTAATTATGAACATTGTCTTAAGGTGCTGAAAAAGAACATTTATAAAAATGTTGTTCATGTTGTTATTTAGCACGGTTTTAAATATATGTTACTTCTGAGTCACATTGCCACTTTTGGGTATAAAAAAGGGATTAACTTTGTATTCATTTTTGTAACAATCTTTGTATTCTGAGATTTTTTTTTTTACAAATTATAAAATTTACAGGTTAAACTGATACAACCTGTCTGTCTTGAGTATGCGGGTCACATGATTTGCTTCAAGTTATCTGTGATCAATTAGTCAGCCTGACCTAAATCCAACATTTTTTACCATTTTTGTGGTAATGCAAGGTCCGATTTCAAACCGGTTTTCACAGGCTGAATCTTGAGTTTGCAAGCTTTCCAATTATATATAATTTGTCAACATTATATGAGTTGAAGTATAGGATATAATTGTTTTAAACATGCAATGGCAGTTACAGTTATAGATTTGGTCCTTTTTTTATACCCTAAACAGACAATGTGATCTGGGAGTCACAACTCATAAAATCCAAAATTTCTCTTGGATATGATTTACTTAAGTCCAGATGGTATAAAAAATGACATGAAATTATTTGTTGCTTATCATTTTCTACTCTTCCCTGTTTAAGGGTTAAATGTGTCGTTTTGATTATCAAAGATGAGTTTTAAGGGATAAAATGATTGACTGCAAAGGGACTTTGGACCCCCCCGGTGTATATTCTTTAGAAAATCTAAAATATTTTGTACAATATTTCAGTTATTTCGCTGATACAACCACTTTACAGATTTATTAACAAAAACCGAATGTATTTGTTTGTTGCCAGATTCTCTCATTAACCCAGAAGATCTATGAACTGAAGGGAAAAATGAAGCGGCCGAACCTAAAAAGGGTGAAGGTGTCGGCAGACGCCAAGCTGGGAGCGCTGACGGACGCCAGAGTCACGAAATCTGACTTCAAAGCAAACCTCAAAACAGTTAAAAAGGAAGAAGAAAAGGTAACACTCCAGCTCAGTGTTATAATCAGCTCATTTGCTCAGATGTGCTGTGTCTAAAGAGACGTGTTATTTTAGAAATCAAGTCATTTCTTTAAAGGCCTAGTGGTGATGAAATATTGGCATTTCAACCGCCCCGTCTGTCTGTCTGTCTGTCTGTCTGACGCGTCCGCCGTGCCTGTGCAACCATTTGAGTTGCTCTCATCTCTGATTTTCTGTCTGTCTCACTGAAGCATTTTCTCTCCATCAGAAGGAGGAGGTCACGGACTGGAGGAAAAACGTGGAGGCCATGTCAGGCATGGAGGGCAGAAAGAAGCTTTTCAACTCCGGACAGTAGCCGAAAAGAGGTCGCAAAGGATAAAGGGGCATCTTGATGCAAAGCTCATGTTGTGTGTTTGAATTTTAATCACCTTGAACATTATTTTATGGTAAATTATTCATTTATTTTGTCAGCCAGCTGTGGCTTGCACACGATATTAAATTGCGATTTGCTGCGATTAAAACGTGTGAGCACAGCCCGTAGAGAGGAGTTCGATAATAGAACAACCTCATATTCATATCATATCATATCATATCAACTGTGTAAATATTTGCTTCGTATTTAGTGCTGATTGAAACCAATGAGGCTACTGTTTACCCTCGGGTGAAGAGCATGATTATTTTATGGCCTGTTTGTAGTTTACAAACAGCAAATTGTTTAATTTTTAATAAAAGCTTATTGAGTGAATTAGGAAGTTGGAGTCCTTCATTAAAAGATCAAACATTTGATTAAAACACGCTTTAATGTCAATGCCACAGGAACTGCATGTTAAATACCCAGTTAGAAGCAGTTTTAGCGGTTGACCTACAGATGGCACTCTGCATTTATATTACGGTAAACTGAACTGACATTATGTCAACACCAGGGGGAGACAAAGGCACACAAACCTCACAGCAGGCCTCAAGTGAAGCCTTAAATAAACCGTGTGATCGTCACAACTAGAATATCAGTGAAAGACAAAGGAGAAGATATGCATCATCTGGGTTACATCTGGAATACGACATTGTGTCTGTGGACAGGTTTAGTATTGTTTAGAAAAGGAAATACAGGGAGGTCAAGGGAAGAAATTTGGGAGGCACTGTATCCTCTATTACTAGACAGATGGCAAACTGGCAGATATGACATCAGTCATCAAGACCTGAGTCAGCACAACCGGTTCAGCACAGCAAAAAGCTTTAGGTCAAAGCAGACTGTTTAAATCACCAGAAGAACAGAAATCTGTCAGTTCAGCTCAACTAAACCAGTGAATCAATAGGTTTTGGGATAAATGTTTTTGTAGGCTAAATGTGGATGTGAACAGTTGACATGATATATCTGTGGCTATTCTTTACCTAAAACGATTTTTTTTATTTGTAAATAATGTTTCAAATTAGTCATAACACTTTACAACAAGGTTCCATTTGTTAAAGGTATGACTTCAGAGTGACTAACAATAGCAAGTTAGCTTTGAAAGCATAAGTTCCCACCCTCCCTTCAGAGCGTCTCAAAGGCACGCCTCCTCCAAAACACATGAATACGTACAGCAAAGTTTGCAAAGTGAAAGCATTAAATTACCTCATGTCTCAAAGCACATACTGTAACGTTACAATAATAATGAACATAAACAACTTAGACTGCTGCAGATTCATTTCGGCATTGACTGTGTTGTCATTAAAAAGCATAATTCCGGGTCTGAGGACATGAACGGCTTCAGGTAGAACGTCACGGGTTGGCGTTATCTTAATTAAGGTAATTACGACATGGTGTGAATTTGGACCGAATGCAATGATTGTTTGCAATGAACATTTTTTGGTCCTGAGACTTCCACGGAAGATATATATGTAGGTCTAACATTTTTTTAATATTTAGACCACTTCTATTATTGATTGCTATCAGGATGTGAAGAGAGTTTCAACCAGTATACATCAAAAGTGTTGCCTTCCCTATCCTTAACATTAGTTAACTACATTAGTTAACATGAACTAAGGATTTAAATACTTGGTTAATGTTAATTTCAACATTTACTAATAGGCTACATTATAAAAATTAAAAGATTGTATTTTTATTAATTAATGTTAACAAAGATTAATAAATACTGTTGCAAATGCATTGCTCATTGTTAGTTAATGCATGTATAATATTAACTAATGGGACATTATTATAAAGTAAAACTTAATTAGTTATTATGCATGCAGATTTTATGACCTCAGATTAACTGACATGATGTTTTGGAAAAAATTTATAATTAAAAAGGTATATGCTTTCTCTTATAAATTCATTTAAATTTGAACTTAAAATATTTATTTCAAAAATATGTGCATAATACACACGTTGTGTAGCAAGTACTGCAAGTTTTCCATTTGTCCAAACACATAAAAAAGAAAAAATACCATCCAAATGCTTTTTCAAGTGGATCAAAGTTATTTTGAAACCTTAGTGCATAATCTTAAAGTATGCAGTATCTTTTTTACTATCCTATTAATGCAGGTTTCTCATTTTTATGATTAGCAGATGGATTTGGTTTAGATTGGATGCAGATGCCGTCTCTTTGGCAATGTTAGACACACGTTGTTCTTCCTCCCTTAAAAATGACTTCCAAAGGTTCATTGTATCCTGCCGCACTTATTAATGCCAGGAAGGTTTAGGATCAATGTGAGAGAAGTTGAGATCAAGGAGAATTATCAGATTGTTCTGAAACGTCTTCAGTTCACTGAATGTACTCAAGTGGATAACAGAGATGCTTCATATGCTTCTTGTATATTAAAATCACCTTGTACTGTTCATTAATTACAGACGAAATTGTAATTATTCCATAGTCCATTTGAATCTGTGTGTGCTTGGTTGCAGTTTAAATCCTCGGCACCCACAATCATAAGGCCATCGGAGATAGTTTTTGATACTGGCACCCTGGGGTTCACTTACAATTTTCTGTGATGTTAAACTCTCAATGCTTCAGACGGCCTGCAAAATAAGTTCATGTACTCCCATAGAGAGAGACAATCTTGAGATATTCCCTCTCTCAAGAGCACAGAGCAAGTTAAGGCAAGCGGCTAATATTTTCAGGAACTCATATTTAATATCCGAGGTTATCTAAGGCCATTCCCAGATGTTATAAACCAAAGCACATTATAAAAGTAAACATCTGAGATCCTCAGGCAAATATAGTGCAGGCAAAGCCCTCAGATCAAAAGACCAACAAATCTGGAGACTTCTCCTGTTTAACCAAATTACAGGCAAAACGATCGACGTTTGACTGCTCTCGGTTTCCAATTCGTGGGAAAATACTAGGAGATATTTTGCTCGCACTTAAAGGTAAAGCACTTGAGCACTTCTGTTTCACCAGAGTTATACATGTAGAACAAATGAATCCTTGTTTTCCTTCAATGGTGTTTACTTGATTTATTTTCCAGAGATCAAGATTTCAATTTTCAGCCATTCTTTTTAATGTTGCCAAGACACACACACACACACATACACACACACACACACACACACACACTGACATCGACCTCAGGTCTAATACTCTGGTCTGATTCTTACACAATACACTTCACTTACACACAAAATTTTGAGCAAAACACCCTTGTATCTCAGTATTATTTATTGAGGTTATCAATATCCTCATGTGTGAGTGTATATAAATTAAGTTATACAAAAGTGACAAATGTACAACTCCAATGTATGTATATGAAGTGTTCCGATTGTTTTGTACATTGTTATGGACTATTTTTCTTCGCGGAATCGTTAAGATAAGATTCAGGTAAATAATTTCAACTCAAATCAATATGTCACGATGACCACGTATTTATTTATTTGGTGAGTAGTCCTATTCATTTAATAAGCGGGATAATGAACAGTAACCAAAATAAACCTGTTCAGGGCGACGCAAAGTTATGTTTGGTCAAAGGTTGCAGTCAAATTGCTGGTTTCCAATTAAAGCTGCAGTCATAAATTATGAATATGTTTACTTTGAGTACGAAAACACTTATATGATTTTTGAATTGACATGAAATAATGATTTGATAAGAATACTACAATGCAATAGTGTTCGTTTACTCTTCTAATGAAGGTTATGTTAGCAGAGATGAGTTTGGGACTGCGACTGCACACATGACTCGTGAAGGCGGAGGTCTGATGGAGCGAATAAAGGGGAGGAGCTTCAGAAACTCAGAGAGAGTCCTGTTACTGAACGCTGGAGATTTGGGAGTGAAGGAGCAGCTCAAGTCATTTTCTCTTAGCAGGTTTCTTCGCACATCTAAAGGAAGCACACTTCTTTCGCCTCATAGCGCAGGTGAGTTTTACCATCACTGCCAGATGTTTGGATAAGAGTTTACTAACTTTAGGCGCTTTTCACAAACTCTTCCTGCTTTTTTGATAAAACATTAACCATTAAGCGTCAGTCTCAATGAAGTCTTTTGTTGAAAAACGTGGCTTATACCGCATGCATTTATATAGTTTGTTGGATATAATATATTATTTTGTATTTTAAGAAAGTTCTAGAAGTTATAAGTGATGTGATACAGTTGCTTTGGAATACAAATGTACAAAAATGTGTGCATTGGTATGTGCATTATAGGGAGTGTTATTTGAGTGTTGGGGATGCTACAATTTTTTTAAGTCTCTTATGCTTTCGGTATTTCTTGTCCCCTTGGCTCCCACACCCACCCTTTTGCCAAACCCTTTAGATAAAGGCCTTGGTTGATTGGCATCTGCCGAAACTATCTAAATAAGGATGGGGAATGGAAATGGCATTTTGATACTCTGGTGACCTGATGAAATGTTTTTTTAATCATACTAAAAATTAACTCCCCCCATGTCATTACATTGTTTAGAGCATAAGAAACAAATGGAAAAAACATTTGTAATGTCCATGGTGTAATGGACACCATGACTCAGTTTAATTTCTTTTTTTTTTTTTTTATGACAAGAATGACATGTATAGGCAAAACCAATGGGATTTAAAAAAAAAACAATTATTCACCAATACATTTAAGTTTCAGGATTTCTTTAACCAAACTTGGAGTAAAGATGATTCTCAACTATGTTATGAAAGATATAATGGAATTAATTAAAATACAATTTTACTTCATGCAATATGCGTGTAAGTATGGCCATAAATGCCATTCCCATTCAATCCAATATATCTATACATTGTATCTAATTTGCATATTAATGTGTTCTTGGGGCAACATGTAATGAAAAAAGAAGTGTAATAATGTGAGTAATCATTTTTCAACATTTTCATAATGATATCTAATATTTCATTGGAATATTGATACTTTCTTTCCCTATTCACTTGTTGTGTCTCCCAAAATGCCTGATAAACATGACAAAAGTCTATTCCTGGGTCCCATTATTGCATTGAACTCTTTTGGGCTTTTTTTATTGATATTTTGGGGGGATTTTGTGTAAGTAAAGGACCATTCCTAGGCTTCTTTTGCATCCTATAGTCCACATACAGTAAGGAGGGCACCACTGTCACAAGATTAGGTTTAGGGATGCTGTAACGCATTAAGATTCTCAGTGGTATTGTCCAAAGTGGATTTGGAGTTTTCTCTGCCTGCCCGAGTCTCCACACTCTCTTCTCAAAATATTTGTGGCGTGGAATCAACGGCCATAAACATTCTTATATTGTTTAATTCATGTCTGTTGTGGGATTTGGGATTGAGCTGAGGGGGTGGGGGGTTTAGACTGGATGCTCTAGGGAATTTCTCTGCTGGGAACCATTGAGTGCTTGTTGAACTAAAGCGATGCATTTATGAAGCATCTTGATTGTTGCTGTTTGCGTTTTGGCAGCGCAACCATAAATCCCGACCTACAAAGAATGCAAGCTCTGTACTTATTGCAAACTATTAAATTAATTTTACGGCCCCATTTACTAACACAACCGCACAGGCCAGGCTTCGATGTCTACTGAATGGCAGCTGCATATTTGGCTGATTCAAGCTATAATGTGCATGCAGCTTAGTACAGAATCTGTCAGATTGTTACTTGTGACCTCGTTTTATTGCTCTGACCTTTAGTTGTACGAGTTAGAGCCTGAGGAAAGAGCTGAACGCAGAATAACCGAGTGATGTGCTGTCAGAGTAGCAGCACGGACAGTGAAGCGGACCAGTAATTGGCCATGAAATGGAATCTGATAATACTGTGGTGTTTGGAAAATATATGGGGAATGCCCTTGCCTTAAAAGGAACAGATTGAATATGGTGACATATGATTGGAATAGCCTCTGGAATGCAAAACAGCACTGTTTCCCCACATTTTGCACTTTTTCTCTCTTTTGGCTCCCTCTTTGTTGGGTTATGGTAACAGGCTTGCTGTAGGGGTTTAGACGGGTCCGTATTAAAACAGACATGTCCAGAGTCACTCATGTTGAAAAAAACTCTTCTAAGTCACAATGACCTGGGAGAAGGTCCAAATTTTCTCCCTTGTCAAAAGCACTTTCCACTGCCAAAAGGATGACTCTGTAATGCAAAGAGACAGATGGAATTTTTATGTTAAAGCCGCCAGCACATGTTCATCTACCTTCGTTTTTGAGCGCCATGCCCACATCTCAACATCAAATCAACAACTGATTCATAGAACCAAGTCCCTGCCCAGGGGCGGATCTACGGGTGGGGATTTAACAGTTTGCCCACCGTCAGATCCATTTTTATTTTTTATTAATACAATTTTCTAATGTTATTTGTTTTGTCATGCATTCAAACTTAATCCTAATATTAATAAGAATATGCTAATTAGTCTCATCAGTTATGTCACGCCAGTACTAATGTTAAGTTCTTATCCGGATTATGATTCTATCCGGATTCCAAATGGCAGCGCCCTTTTTATGTTATTACAAAAATGGCTAACCTGCTATCTATGACACATTTAAGAAAGAAACATGTCTAGACAAAGATGACAGGATGCCGTAACAACTTGGCACTTTTGTCTTTTGAAAGAGAATAACAGATAATTCGAATTATGATGATATTATCAGCATCTTAAATTCAAAACAGACGACTTTTCAGCCATACAAGGTAAGCTATGGGTAGGTTTTTAGTCTGGCCCGCCGTGGTATGGTTATGCAATATTTACATTTAATATTTGTGGGCAAAGGGTTTTCTGAAATGTACATATGCCACATGTACTGTATTAGCAATGGCATCTTGTTGATACAGGACTCCGTATGATTTCTCTTCATGATATAGTTGTTATTTAGCCTGACAAGCCCAAACACACCATTGGCAGGGCTCAATCCGAGGGGTGGGATAAACGGTTGTCTTTCAAATTCCCTCTGCATGCAATAGGACAGCGCTACAACCAACCAGAGCGTTTTCCCACCAGCGGAGCTAGCTGATAGATTAAACTTCTAGATTAAAACTCCGAACACATCTTCCTTTTTTAAGAATGACTTCAGTGCCGTTCTTTTTTCTTTTCTCAAAGGAAAGCTTAACTCCAAGTCTTCCAGAGTCGCCGCCAAAGCTGATTCGAAAGGCCGCTGTTCGCCAGCACCAGCCGCCATCTTCTTTGTTTTCAAGTAGCACGGAACTCACGCGGAACCATCACAACTCTGACGTCATTATGTTAAGCCCGCCCACCGACTCTATACACGATGTGATTGGCCTGACTGTAGTTTGGTTTTTCCAGCTCGCAAGCCCACGGAGAGTTGCTAGACGACACTGGCTGTAAAATAAAATTTGCTGCTGCTAGGGTGCGTCTAGATTTCTAGGCTAGTTGTTATTAGGACTCGGGTTGGATCTCTCTCTCCTGCTTTGTTTTTGTTTTCATTTTTTAACGTGGCAGCCGCTCACACTTGATGAGTGTGAAGTATGTCATTTCTGCGACACTAGTGGCAACTAACGGAATTTCAAAAAATAAAGTAACCATGCAAACGGCCCTTCCGCGTGTCGCGCCTGAAGCTCAAATATCACAAACACACCTCGTACTGGGACTTGAGAAGGCATGTCACAACAGGGGGAAGGAGATAAAAGGTCCAACATATGAGGAATACTTTTAGCTGTGTTGCTATGTGTCATGATGAGTAAGCAATTAAGCAGGCAACACTCTGCCTAGAGCTAACGTGAGCGTCTCGCTTTTAATAAATCCATCCAACCATTTTCAACCAAACCAAATATCAATTTTTTGACATGACGCACCACCACTATTTGAGGCTGTTCATTCTGTACATGAAATGAAACTTTATAAACTGGAACATTTGTCTTTTTGACAGAGTGCATGATGATGTTGTATTGAAGCGTATATTTTAGCATGTTGCAATGCAATACCCCCATTTGCTTAGACGTGTTCATGACCCGTTTAATCTTTGTCCTACATACTTGACTGTTGTCTCAGCACATTGTAAAAAGTTATAAAGGGATACAGTAGGGGGGGGGGGATGTAAACGTTGCACTTTCTTACTTCTTACTTTCTTACATCTTGGATCTTACTTTTGCCTATAGAACACTGAGGTTTGAGATGAAGTGCCGCTTAGGGACATTAAGCAACTGTTGGCATACATGATATCAAAAATATTGTGTTTTCTTGTTGAATTATGGTGTCGTTCCTTTCTCCTTTTGTTAATTCTCCCTGGTCGTTGTTTTAATTCATTAAGCTTTTTTTCACATTAGGTGTCAACTCCTAATGAGCACAAAATGAAATGAGTATGAAATTAAATTAGTAATTTTATATCACAGTAACAGTATCTATCACAATATAGGTATTGTTAGTTATTTTCCTGGAAAGATGACATTTGGTTTTTATATTACATACATAGTCTTTAATACCAATTTAAATGGCACTCTTTTTTTCTTTACTTGCTTACATATTTATTGATTTATAACATAATGACACAAGATTATTCATGACAAATTATAAAGTTTAGCATTACTTCTATACTTATATAACACTATATTTAAATACTAAAGACTAATAACAGTAATACAGTATAAATATGGCTGGATTAGCTGCATTTGAACTGTTGTAAAATAGCACATCAGTTGAAATCTATGTTAATATGGCAGGTTATGATGTTCTTTGGTACATGTAAATACATTTACTAGAGTGTCTTCACCAGACATAAGCGGCATGTCACATCAAAACTAATTCGCGCCTACTATAATCAATGGAGCTGGCACCCGTCTGTAACATCGTGAGTAGATTATAGTTTTCTTTGGTGTCAGACTGCAAGTATGAAAAGTATAGCTGACACATTTCTGCTGTCACATGGTAAACAGTCTCATACTACCCTATTTGGGCATTTGAACCCTCTAGATTAATGTCTTTCTGCTTCTTATCTGGTTTAGTCTACATTCACGGACTTGTTTTATCAAGAGCACTACATTTGCCAAAGCTCTATTTGGATCCTTCAAATGCATCAAAACATGTAATTATATTGACTCGAGCTGACAATTTAATTTGCAAGTTTGCATTATAGAGGTTCTCCTTAAATGTGCAAAACAATTTTCCAGATATGAAACTCCCATCGCTGTGCTAAAATCACGTTTGGTTATCCACAAAAAGATTTAGGCTCATAATGCATTCTCTTTCTGGTTTTATTACACATTCAGTACAAAGCATCCTCAAAGTAATTGTGTAAGCAGAGCTAAAATAACGTTTATTTTAGATGACTCTTGTAAAATGTTCAATTAACTTTTTGTTAGTGTGATTGACGTGCGGCAGAAACCTCAGGAGATGCAGCTCTCTAACCCTTCCCCCTTCATATGTTCAGCTATTCCTCTGCTGCTTTGAATCCGATAGCCTGTAATTTTAAAGCACTGGATCCAGGAACCGCAGTTGTGTAACGCTGCAACGTTTCTGAGCTTTCTCAGAACGGCTGGATCTGCTGAGCTCCAAAACCAGTGGTGACAATCGGGAAACGCAGCGAAACGGGGGCATTCCTCTATTGTGAAGTCAGAGCCATCTGAAACTGTAGCTGATGTTTATTTAGGTCCCTGCAAATATGCAATAAGTGCCCCAGATGTTTTGTTAGTAATATATAAATCTGAAATTCCTCCCGCCTTTTACATTAAGTCCTTCTGCAGCAGGATTCCTTTTTTTTTTTTGCTGTAATTTGACTTTGTGGTCTGTTTGTTGTCCTTTTATTGAGACGGCAGGTTTCAGTGGAGAAGTCTAATGGTGCCTGGCCTCGGGCTTTGAGGAGATCTTAAGTGCACTAGGCTCTTGCTCAGACCGTTGGTTTGTCAGGATTTTTCAGGGGTGACATTTATGCTTCTCTGCTAAGTCTGTCAAGGACAGAAGCACATTTGATATCAACTTTAGTGAGAATGCTTCAGTTTGGAATGAAAGATGACAACTGAGAAGCTGTCAATTGTCTGCCTTGAGAATGTAGCCAGTTTTAGAATAAGGAAACGTTTACTATTTTGGGGACGTAATCGTTGTTTTTGCTTGGCTGCAATACAAAGAACTTAATTATAGCCCAGCCATCTAAAGCTGTGACTTTTAAGGGGCTAGTTCACCTAGAAATTAAAAATTTGTCATCATTTAGGCCTACTTATCTTCATGTGGCTCCTCCAAACCTGAATTTCTTTCTTCTGTGAAATACAAAAGATCTTTTGAATGTCAATGGGGTTACAACGACATTGACTTTCATTGTGTGGCCAAGAAAAATTAAGCAATTTTTTTTCAAATGATCTTTTGTGTTCTACGAAAATCACACAGGTGTGGAATTGCATGAGTGTAAATGATGATAGAATTCTCATTTTTGGGTGAACTGTCCCTTTAAGACCAAGCAGCATCGTCGTTGGACATTTACATTTATGCATAGGAGATGCTTTTTATCCAAAGCAACTTGGATTGCATTTAAGGTGAACTTGTTATCCTTTTAAGCTACTGGAATGTTCATTGGACTGAATGAACATGCAACTGGTTTGTGCCAATCAATCCTATTATGAGTTATGACTAACATCTATAATTTAATAGTTATGTATAAATGTCAGGTTTTTTTCTGTTTTAGTTTTTTCAACTTTGAGTTGGTTTGTTGTTTGGATAGAGGTCATTGTTCATTGTTTGAGTTGGTATCCTGTTAGTTGGTTTGTGCTGTTTCTAGATCGGTTTCCTTTGTCTGTATTCATTAGTTACCATGTTTTTATTTTATTTTATTTCCTTCATGTGTCACAACTGTGTTTAATTAGTTACTTAATTTCTTGCCTAGTGTTTTTCCATGTATAGCCCTCCCTGAGTTTGTTTTTGTCCTGTGTTTATGCTGCCACATGTTTTTCCTGTGATTTTTTTTTTTTTTTCTTCTTTGTTTTTGTTTAAAAATAAAAGTGCTGCAATTAAATCCCTTTCTCTAATACTGGTTTCCCGACCTGCCGTGAAAATAAATTAAATACTCATAACCAAAGCTTCGTATCATTCTTACATCTCGGGTGACATCTTTCAAAGACCGTGTGATGTCAAGTTTTCAAAATTACCACAATAGTAACGTCCAGGCGATCAACAAATTATAATTTTTTTGTTGTAGTGAGCTGATTCTCATCTGCAAAAACATGCACAGGAAATGTCTCAACGAACCCATTTTCCCTGTCCTCTGCCTTGGCCGACCAAAATCCCACTAAACAAACAAAACTAGCCAAGAGATGTCCAACACATTCCATCAGAAATCACCCCGTGAGAGGGAAATGAAGAATTAGGGGACATATTAGGGGTCAGCCATGATGCAGAAGTGAAAGAACGCATGAAAATTGACGTTGAGTCTAGCATGAGGTCATGTTGATGTAGAGGCTTAGCAAAGGCCTGTGTAGTGAGTGCGAGTGTGCGCCAACAACACTCCCATAAAGGTGTTGAGGGAGAGCCAGTGAGCGGTGATTTGACGAATGCCGATTCTGCTGATGTAAGGAGCGCTTTAGCGAGCTGCTAGTCAAACTCTCCTGACCTCCTGACCTAAGAAAACAAGCATGCTTCTCTTTGCCGGCTCACTTTGTGCTCTTTCAGCCTTACATGGTCAGGTCGTATATATGTATACTTATCGCAAACCCAGCTGGGGTCAAAGAAAAAGCCAATCTTGTGAGATAATGTTGCTGCTAGCATGATGAAGTTGAGTGGTATCAAGTAACAGATGACCTACACGGGTTGCCAAAGACAAAAACTGACTGATGATGTTGAAAACAGAGCAAAATCCTCCAAATACCTCTGTGGATCTGACGCTAGTCTTCTTTTGTCTGGCTCTGTCTACACTAAATCCAGATCATACATTGGAAAACGCATCTTTTTCTCTACGTTTCAGCCTCACTGTCCACAGTGTTTTTGTCCTGCAAAAACTGAGCTTTTTAAAGACGCTCTCCCAAGTGGTTAAATTTGAAAACATAATTTTCACATTGTAGTCTGGACCGTGAAAACGGAGCTATTTGAAAATGATGATGCATGTTTAGTCATGTGACGCATATTATACAGATAGTTTATACCGGTATGTGCCTGCTGTGTGTTATTCACTTTCACAGGGTTGCTAAAGATAAATGTTACTTATTTGCAATTTTCATGCGTCAAAACACGAGGGCAACTGCGTTTTAGACCACACGCGGAATGGTGATTGAGTGCGACCTGGATACATGTTAGTGGTGAGATATTTGACCAATAAATTGGAGAATAGCGTGAGAACTTTATTATGTTTCTGTATCATCTCAGTGAGCATGTATTACAAATTTACACATGGCGCCGTAAGAGGATTTTTAGCGTTTTTCAACATTTCAGTGAGGACGTGAAACGTTTGGAAAACTCTTGAAAACGCTAGTGTGGATGGAGAGCATTTTGAAACGAAAAAGTTGTTTTCAAATGCTTTAATAGACCTCGGTCTTTATGTGTGCGTCTGGTAATAGTAGCAGCGGTAATTGTTTAAGAGTGCCTTTATGGAGTGAACTCTTTCCTTCTAATCAGAAGCATATTTACGTACTAGCACACTCGCCTCAGAAGAATCCTCAGGAATGCAAGGCAGTGGCGCTCACACGTACGTACCCTCACTTCCTTTTACTTTCCACTTCACATGTCATTGCATCCTTCTGAGAGAGCCAATTAAAGCTGATTAAAGTCCGACATCACAGCAGCCGGTGTGGCTGTCACTCAGGATTCCCTCTTCGAATGTGTATTTACCTGGGCATTGTTAAATGAAATGCATCCTGACGCCTTTACATAAGTGGAACTATACAGTACTTTGCTGTATAGGTGTTGGCTCGGTTTGTATTTGTAAGCTGAGAGGCACTGCGGAGTTAATTTCTTGATTGGCCCTTCCTCATTGCCTGGCAGTGAGTCAGACGCAGAAATGCGCTCTCATGGTGAGAGTTTTTAATCATCAATGCTCTGTGCGGAGAGGAACTGGCATTCAAGAAACTCTTACCTCATAATAAAATGTGTTATAAATGATTCCCCATTACAATCGCTCATGCTATTAATAAACCTCTCAGGTCTGGCTTTCTTAAAGCAGATTTTATTACCCTTCAGTCGGAGTCCAAACTAGCGGCGGCGCTTGCCTGCTGTTCTTTGCAGGGCTAGTGATTCTAAGTAAGCAGAAAAGGCATGGGATTTATTTGATACATGTCCCATTAGTCAGTAAGTGTATTCAGCATGAATATAATGTAATTCATAGGCGGTACTCATAAAAATATATATTGTATTTACAGTAAATCATTTGGATTCATTGTGTACCTGTAGCTCTGTTTTAAAACCTAGTGAGCTGCCTACCTAGACAGCATCTTAAAGCTGTTAAGGCTGTTCCAAAATGTCTATAATGTTTCTAAGATAAGACCAATGTTTCTAAGACCAAATTTGAAGGCAGCATTACTTACGTCCTTCAAGAGGTAGGCAATTGCATGTATTGCAACTAGCTTTGTGAAAAATACATTTTCATTTAAGAACAAAAATTACTGATAAAAACGATGACGTTTAAAAAAAATGTTGCCCAGTTTTTGTGGCCTATGTTTTTTAATGCTTATCAGAGTATGTTATAGCTTAGCAAAATGCTCAACCTCTATGGGAATCTGCTGTGTCTAAATTCGCATACTATCTGTCCTAAATAGTGTTTGAAATTAGAATTAGTGTGTCTCAAATTGTAGCATGTTGAAATGAGTATTCGGATGATCTTTTATTTCCGGCGGTAATTTGATCCATGCACACTCTTAACAGCTAATATTGCCCACAATGGATTGCGCTTTGGAGGAGGATTCAGTTCAGAACTACAAATAGGAATTAAAAGTGTTAAAAAACTACGAACATGGCAGATATGCAAGGCTGACAGTTCAGTAGAGAGGTTTAGATAAAGAGGTTTGAGTGATTTGATAATCCGTTAAAGATGCAATCATGACACGATAGTAATGTTCCAAAGTTGCCTACTCTTCTGGGCTCTAAAAAGTATCACAAAAAGTATTGACAAAAAGAGTACTTCTTTAACATAGGAGAGTTGCTCACATATATGGTTCAATTTCAATTACTCTGTTCCGAAACCCTGCCTATCTAGACAGCATCAGAGAGAAGTACTCTTTTTGTCAATACTTTTTGTCAAAGGTGCATTCACAATGTCAAAAACATAGTTTGGGCCAAATTCCAAGCCAGCACTGTATATTTCCTTTGTGTAAAAGGCAGTTTCTTAACGTACTCCTGGCTCTTTTAAAAAAAAAGTCCAAGATTGCATGATGAAACACTTCAATCAATGTCAAAAATTGGTGAATTAAAAAACGATGTTGTTAGCTTTTAGCTTAGCAACATGCTAGCATAAAACTCTATTGGAGTTGGCCACTAATTAGGTTAAATCTCAGTAAGGATGCTGCCATAAATAAAAAGCAGCTATACCTTTACAGCAGGGCAGCTCAATATATTCTAGAACAACCAAATTGTGGGGAAATTAGCATTTGGTGACGCTGAGTCCAAAACAATAGCAGCAGCAAACATACCCATTGTTTATTTCTTCCTGGCCTGATGCAAACAAAATGGGGAATGCAAATTGATAGGGAGTCGGCCGTAATTACAGACTCATCATTGTTAATCACTGACGCACAGCGCATTCAAACATGTCTTTAAAAGTAGGTTAAGGCAGTTGTGTGTGTCTTTTTGAGTGATGAAATACTTGAGGTTTTGATGAATGTGATGGAGGTCTATGTGTCTATGTTAGACCGGCAGTCCTCATTAAGGTTTGCTTTAATGAACATGGCCTCAGTAACAAGAACAATGGGCACTTGTTGCGATCACGTCTGACAGTCTGTGTGTGTGTGTGTGTGTGTGTGTGTGATTGCGGCTGCAATGCCACTCAAGTCTGTGACAGGCGTCTGCTAGACCACCGCGGATAATAACGGGCCTCCATTAGTCCAGGTTAGACTTAATGATCGAGAATTGAGTCGCGGTCGCCCGGGCATTTCTTAACCGCTATAGCGAGTCATTCAGGATATATGTCAACACAACCAATCTCAGCCCTCTGAATGGGTGCTTGTGTGTGGCATAGGTGTGTAAAAGTGTGTGAGACGGCCGACCAATGCCGTCTTGGAGTAGCGCCATTGATGCTTGGATTTGTGAAGTAATCTCATTTCCAGTTCAGCTATTAGCTATGATGAGGGACCCTCAACCAAGCAACTTGAAACCGCCCCATAGCTCCAATATTCAATTATTTACAATTTCATGCTTGCCTGAGATTTGTGTTTTTCTTGTAAATGTAAAGATTATGCAGCAGGAGTCCTTTATGCTGAACTCTGAGGTAATGATTTATGCACCTTTTTTCCTTAAAAGGGTTTGTACGCTGTTGCAGAGTGGAAGGGTATATTGAGTTGAGCTGCATGACGGAACGCTTTCTAGGCTTAACTGTGGCAATATTTCACTCGACTAAAATAGAGGAATTTATCACAAAGCTCGCAAAGTCTTCCAAAGCCGAGTAAATATAAGTGACTGCGTGTTTGTTCGAGAGAGAGAGAGAAAGAAAGAAAAAGAGAGATTTTTCTTGGAATTGGCAGTTACAGCCACATTGAAAGAAAGATTTTTTTTTTAAAGGTTTTCCTGAACGAACTGCACAGCCCTGTGGCACTAAACATAGCCATGGCGAATTTACCACACAATGTATTATATGCGACAACGTGGCCGGTATGACTGAGGTTCAGTGTGCATGTGTGTAATACCTGCGTCTTTATAGTTCATGCTGCCGTCTCTTAAGTGTCCGTAGAGGCCACACAGTGCTCAGCCCCTGACAACGCTGGCCTGGAGCCATGCTAATAATAACAGCCAGCAGAAATATGCACAGAAGAGGGGAGATCTGGTAGCGTAGCTGGAAGAGAGAGGAGAGGGGCACGGGAAAGGGTTCTTCACTAACACAAGAATGTGTCATCTAAGGAGTCACGTAGTGCAACATATTTTGCCTCGAACATGCATATCCATTGAGTTTAGTGAACTCATTGTCATGTTCAAGAATCCAGTTTGAGATGATTTGAGCTTTGTCACATGGCACGTTATCTTGCTGGAAGTAGCCATCAGAAGATATGTACAGTCATAAAGGGATGGACATGGTCAGCAACAATACTCAGATAGGCTGTAGCATTTAAACTATGCTAAAATGGTACTGAGGGGCCAAAGTTTTCCAAGAAAATATATCCCACACCATTACACCACCAACAGCAGCCTGAACCATTGATACTAGACATGCCTTCATGTTGTTTACGCCAAATCCTGACCCTACCATCTGAATTTACCCTACCCTCGATTCACCAGTGACCCTTTGTTAAAACATCAGTGCTTGTGTTCTGAGGGTTTGCTCACAACATATGGTTCCTCCTCTCAAACTCCCGAATGGTGCATCCTTGAGTAATGCCTGCCAGTGGGGTCATCTAGCCCGAAGCATACTCTTATTTCTGCTATCTCTTCTGAGGAATGCAACGTCCTTCATTTTTCAGAAAATGATCATCAATTAATTCTCTTAAAATCTCATGCACTAAAGAAGAGCACATTCCACTGTCTGAATTCTGGGCTATAAAACGGCCACATTGAGGAAGATTAATACTGATGGAATGGAAAACTGGATGGAAAAATGTCACTAGCCATGCCGATAACTCTCCTCAGGGAGTGAATGTTTTCGCACAGTTCAGAGATATAACAAATGAGACATAAACAAATGACATGACAGGAGTTGGTTTCTGAGGATGGAGGACAAGCAGAGCATAGCCGCTTTCCGACCAAGTAGTTACAGGAACTTAATTATAGGAACTGTCCACTTCTAAACAGTTCTATGAACTACTCTCCCCCAAACTCGGTTTTGCTGTTTGCGTTCGCACTGGATAAGTGGCCATAGGAACTGGTAGGAGGGGTAAGGGAGTGACGCAAGCACGGCGACTTTTATTTTGACGGAGCGAAGGACCTTTATTTTGGCGGCGCTGAGAACGCCAGAGCAAACAATGCTCGCATTCTCTGTGTTCATTAGTTAGCGATCTGTCTAACAGTACTGTTTAACATGTTATTAGATAGAATTGTTATAGAAAGTACACAGTATATGAAAAAAATGCCTTGTGGTTGATGTCCAGTGTTGCTAGCTGGGCAGATAAACATAATCATGTTTGACTTGGTCCCCTCAAAGTTGCGTTGGATTTTCTCTTCAGCATAAAGGTTTAGAGGCCCATCTATCACTGTTTTCCATGTTTGTATCTAGTTTCTGGAGTAAATATATAGGCTACAATCTGTGTGTTTACATATAGCTGTTTTAATAATGGCGGGTGCTGGTGTTTTGCGTGCGTTCGGTCATCAGCGTACACTAATGTCACGAGTAGTTCCTATAGTGCTGGTTTAGACCCTACTCTGAAGTAGGAGCTAAATTAGTTCCTCTAAATGGAGTTCCTAGAACTAAAATCGTTCCTAGTTCCTACGGTGCGAAAACGCCGACATCCGGGAACTTCCCGCAATAGTTCTAGGAACTGTGAAAAGGTTCCTCCGGTCGGAAAGCGGCTCATGTTGCATTGCTTGAAAGCCATGACCTGGAGTGTACGCTTCATGCTTTTGGCTTGTATTGCTACTATATAAGGCACAACAGGAAGATATTTCTCCCATAGTGATGTTGAGCAGGGCCTTAAATCACTCTGGTGGTTTTAACTATATTTTTTCTTTCAGTTCTGTTGCCATTCTTGTGAGCAGAATTCGATTGACACATTTTACAAGACACATCAGGAACTTCTTAGCTTTATGAGAAATACATTTTTATGTTCCATTAAATGTTCCAGCAAGCTGTAACATATACAGGAGAGAGTGCAACGTAGGGTGTGCTGGGTTATGTTAATTGTGAGAGAAAATGCAGCTTTCTCCTAAATGAGGCCCTCATGCTAGGCCAAATGTAGTATGTAATTGATATTTAGCAAAGCCTGATGTTTTCAGTACCTTAATTTGGTGTAGATGGTCTATATGCAGAAACAAACTTTGAGGGATATATCTCCCCCCCAAAAAATCATACTGTGTTGCTTAATGAAAATTAAAGCAAATTGGGTCTGTCCAAAATCTCAAAATGCACACAAAAACCACGACATTAGTCTGTAGGACTTGTTCTTTATATCCCAAGTCTTTTGAAGTCATGCAGTAGCTTATTGTGACGAACAGACCAATACTAAAGATTCACTCCTCTCTCGCTCTCAAAAAAAAAAAAAGACATTGATGTCGCAAGACCAAAGTGAGACCAATGATGTCAGCATAACATTTTTGTTGTTTATGCAACTTTAAAAGTTTATAGCTTCTGTGGAAGGGAAGATTATCAGTGGGTATCAAATTAAATTTGGGCTTGTTAATCCCACAAAGTTGTCATATGACTTAAGAAGACTTGCAATCATGTATGGACTACTTTTATGATCATTTTAAAATAATTTAGGGATATGTTTTCTCTTTTTTTGGAGCATATAAATGGAAAAAGAGCAGCCACTTTCTTCAGAAATTCTCCTTCTGTGTTCCAGGGAAAACAGTCATAGTGGTTTTGAACGATGTAATGGATGAGTAAAGCATGAGTTAATTTTCCTTGCAACGATTTCTCAATTGTCAATATATGATGTAGCTTAGCCTACGCAATCGCTCTTATAGAAAAGTATCTCAGATGACATAACACTGAGCTCATCAGGTCCAAACCTCGATGAATGAATGCTTAAACCCTTAAGTGTTGGCAGGCGTCTAGTTGCATGCTTTTGTGATTTGAACAGGTCATGAAAAACGTTACATGTCATGATAAGGAAGCTAAATGAGTTTTGCTTCATTTCTTTTGCAGCATAGACCGTGAAGCACACATCAAAAGCTCACTGAGATACGTTCTGCTTCAAAGGTTCATGGCGCTTTCTGTCACGGCCATCTTCGTGGCTGAAACGTTGGATATTTGGACAAGAATCTTTTTTTCCACTCGTCTCTCACAGTTATGTAAGAAGAGACGTAGCTCAAAGCTAAAACCACTCAATCTTGGACAAAAATGCTGGAAGGGCAAAGCTTTTTGTCTTGTGCGCCGTTGTTTGTTGAGGATAGCGTAGAGGAGGGTTTGGATGTGGTTTGGGACTGCTAGTATGTTAGGTATGTTTTGTTGTTTCTGTGAGTAAATTTGTTTGCTGCTACTCGGACGTCACGTAGCGCTGTCATTCGCTCTGTGGAGTGCAGATAGAAGTTCTCTTCACTCTCTCTCTGTGGTCAGTGTGTTTGAATATGAGGGCTCTATCTGTCTACACAGCATGTGAAACCCTTGGGTTTTTCTTTTTTGTGCGTGTTGCTTACGGGAAAGAGAGCTTTTTTCCTACCATATTTGGTCATGTGGAGCCAAGCCAATAGGCAGCAGACGTTTGATGCCGTACAAGCATCTCAGTTTGGCCTTTTCCCTCCTGCTCTCCTTTTTTTTTTTTTTTTTTTGTAGGACCTTGCATGCCGATACTGGCTGATAGTGGTGCGATCTTTGGACGTGCATGAGAGGACCATTTAAAATCAGCATTTTAAAATGCATAGCATGAAAGCTTCTCTGCACCTGAAATGCATTTCCAGAAGCACAGCTGCTGTTGTGCGGAAATAAATGGCCCTGGGTTTAATGAGTTAATGCCTATGAAAATTGCCGAAAAACAAAACATTTTCCCGACATCTTAAACACATGTGCCTCACATTTCTCTTGTTCATTTCTTTGTGTTGGAAAGGAAAAGTGAACATTTTGGGTGATTGATTTTTAGTGTAGCAAACCAAATTATTTTACGCAGGTCTTTTAATAACAAATAATAATAGGTAAAATGTATATAAAACATTTTTATTTTAATGAAAAAAAAATAAACACTGTGTGTATTCATTTATAATACCTATTTTATAGAATTGAGAATTTATTTTAAACAATATGGATTGTAAAAAGCGCTATTTATATTAAGGGAATTTTAAAGAGGAATGGCCATATATTTGTGAATATGTTGCATACCCAGCTGGTATATTTTCCCCAAAACATTCCAGTTCATACATCAAAGAGTAAGATGTTGTTTATAATGTTTTCTTAGGACAGCTATTGACATTCACACTGTGTCCCAGAGCCTGTAATTGCATGGCATTGTGGGTAATTGAGCGGTTTAAGACATATTTGGTGTTTGAGCAGGTAACTGTAGACCAACTGGTTGAGAATGATTCAGAGGACATGCAGACGTGTCGGGGAATGCGATCCATTGTCTGGGAATGCAGGAATCTCCTTTTCCAACCTCAAGTGGAAATTCAATGACTGAGGCCTATTTTTGCCCTTGCTTGAATTTTTGATCCCCTCCCTCCCATTTGAAAAACCTAAGGGATAATGTACAGTCAGCGAGTCATTATCGCAAAATAAACCCTGATGTGGTTATCAGAATCCCGACACAAAGCCAAGGTGTCTGGTATCCCCTGAAAGAGTTTATTTTTGCTATAATGACTGGCTGACTGTACATTTATCTTTATTGCATTTAAATTTATTTGGCAGATGCTTTATCCAAAGCAACTTCAAATTAAGGTATGTAGTTCATGCATTTCACCATTTGTGTGCAGCGGATGTATAAGCAAAATCTTTTGGCTACCCATGCCATTGAAATATTCTACTCGTGTGAGATTCATCATGAGCAACAAATTCAGTCAGATGTCTCCAAACTTAGGTTAGGTACCAACCAAATTTTCTTCTCTCTCCTTATTTCTCTTATACTTTTCAGAGCTTCTTCTTTTCCCAGTGACAGCCATGAAAAGCAGTTGCTGCTCTTCCTGCCAAAATATCTACTGGATTTATAGCGGCACATCCTGCTCTTTTTCTCGCTCTGTCTATGTCTCTCTCCATGTCTTTTCTTACTTAATCTCTCATTCCTTCTGTTTCTTCTCTAAGGCCCTAGAGCCATAAATGTGTTGATGCATCAGAGAGTCCAAGCTGAGCTTTTGGTTACGTGAAATCGACCTTCAATAAGCCAAACATTGCCAAAGTAATCAAACCAGCATTTGTGCATAGGGTGGTATTACCAACTCGAAGACTCACAGCTAGGGATGTCTCGACATTGCAGGGCTGGTGTCCTTCTGTACGACAAGATATCCCAGGTTCCAGAATTGCAGGCTCTAGATTTTTATCCCATGTTGCAGATTAAAAATTTTCTTTTGGTTTATTTGCTTGTGGGTGATATTTCATAAAAAGAGTACAATTGCTCTGCTTTTGTTAACAATACCAACAGTGCGCAAATTATACAGTGATTTTGAAGGGGGTTGATGTTTTTAAAGACATCTCTGTATAATTGCAGTTTACAATCTGTTGAAGTTAACCTAATACAAAGATTTGTTGTGTACTGATACTAACGAAAATCTGCTACAGGTAAGACTTAAGCATATATTTATGGCCCAGTATGTATTCTGACTAACTTCTAATCTACATCTTGTGGTTAAATGTTGTTTGAAAATGCTGTCGAACATACATTATAATGTAAAAAATTATATGTACTTTTAAGACCCCCACAATCTTTAGTTTTGACTTGCTTATGTCTACCTGTTATTAGGGAGGTTAGCCCCCCAAATCCCCCATAATTTGCACACTATGTCTCATCTGGATTTCATTTGTAAGTAATTCCCCATTTGGTCTCTATCAGAGAAAGTATCACTTCCCTTGATCCGTCAAACCTTAAAGACAAACAAACTCAGGTGTCAACTTTAATAATATTAATGCTAATGCTAAAAGATATCCAATATAATAGTAAAAAAAAAAAAAATTCGGTTGGTGACTTGAAGACAAAAATTTGGCAAACTGTACCAAACCATAATTCTTCCCTCTAAAATCTCTGAAGCACAGCAGGTTGTCTGACCTTCAGCACATAAACACAACTGTGTTAATGGGGATTGTTGGCCCGTCACATAGAGTTGTTGGTATATTGTACATGAACCTGACCTGGTGCTGGAGCCCTGCCATTACTGTCCTGACACGGTCCTGAGATCTGCGGTCGTGTGCCGGCCAATCATTCAGCCGGCTTTATGGGACAACTTCGGCTGGCCTCCAGTCACTTTTATTGGTGCTCTCAATTTCCTGCGCATCTCGGCAAGCACACACAACCATAATTCTGCCGTAGGTCTGTAGGTTTGTCATCATCACTGACGCAGACAGACAGCAGTATAGATTTCATTCTCCTAGCTCAGGTTCATTTCACAAAGACCTGCATTCCCAGATCACCCTCTTTGATCTCTTTATTTCTCTGCAGCTTGTTGAGTGAACGGCACTCTCAAAATATGGCATGAGAATTAGATTCTCTCTCCTCTTGTCTCCTGTCTCTTGGTTTGTTCTTATCCGCTCAGTGACTGGGATTTTTCGAATTTCTAAGTGTGTATTTGTTTGATCTTTTAAGGGTAAGAAGGCATATTGAGGATTAAACTGATTAACACATTAACATTCCATGAATGCTACATTTGAAGAAGAAATAAAGTCTTCATTGACATTGTTGAGCAACTGTCAGTGAATCCAGATGGAAAAGCACATAGCTGGCATACCTGCAGTGTCTTTTAATGAGGTGGCAGGTGAGCGAGGTGTGTGTACCTCTGATTGGCTGCTGACGCTGCAGATTTCTGGGATACCTTCCTGCGCCTGGCTACAGTTCACCCTCTCGCGCAACCTCAAAAACGTCCCACTTTTTAACAGGCCTGAAAACGTTTTCCGATGATTCGTTTTTTCTTAGCATTGACTTCTTCTAAAAATGTTGACGTTACCCATTCTTACATTCTTAAAGGGATAGTTCACCCAAAAATGAAAATTCTATCATTGTTTACTCACCCTCAAGTTGTTCCAAACCTGTATGAGTTTCTTTGTTCTGCTGAACACAAAGGAAGATATTTGGAAGAATGTTTGTGACCAAACAGATCTCGGTCCCCATTGACTACCATAGTATATTTTTTTCCTACTATGGAAGTCAATGGGGACCGAGATCTGTTTGGTTACAAACATTCTTCCAAATATCTTCCTTTGTGTTCAGCAGAACAAAGAAACTCATACAGGTTTGGAACAACTTGAGGGTGAGTAAATGATGACAGAATTTTCATTTTTGGGTGAACTATCCCTTTAAAGGCAGCATGAAATCCAAATTTACTTTATGATGTGTTACTGCATGTTGTTTCACAGAAAAAAAGTGTTTCTTTACAATCTCACATCAAAATCCAATAACCTTAACTGCTTTTTATTTTCTACAAATACGTAATTTTAAAGAATGTGCTGCGAAAGCCATTTCATGTTGATGTTAATGAGTTTGGGATTGTCCCATTTGTTTGTTTACTTTGGCTGCACAGTATAAACATCTTCCTTTTATGAACGAATAGTGAAGTCAGTAAGTGCACATCATGACATTTTGATGGTTACACATAGATTTACTTTATACCTCTTCCTGTAGGAAAGAGGCCATTTTATCTGGTGCTTAATACCACATTGTTTCATGGTGAAATATACACCACATTACAGTAAAACGCTTTTTAATGCAACATGTCTGCGCAGCTCCTCCATTTGTTACAATCTTGGCCAGAGAAGACGGTCTGAATCCTGACTCCCGCTGCGGCCGCGGAGAGTGTGTTAGCATAAACTCTGATAGCGAAGCCAGTCGATGTTAATGGACCTATATTGACAGACATGCAAATAAGGGTGATGGTTTATGTTGGCAACGCTCCACTCTCTTCTTGAGCCGTAAATTTAGTCTCTCTCAAGTTGTCCAGAGTGGCCGAGGTCCAAAAGACGGTGGGTGGTAGATCCAAACATTTAGTTATTTAATCCTTTTGGCAGTGGGGTTGTGGATCACATCAGCTTTGGCTCTGGTTATAAAGAACAGTCTTTACCTCAACATTTATCTCAGCGAACTACGAGCATCTCACTAATGGTAGATTGTTAAGGCTAAGTGTGTTGACATTAATGAGTTTGTAATTATTTTTTACTGCAAAGCGGGTACGAGGAATTTCTTGCGGTCAGAGGTGGATTACATTTCAAACCGTGAAACTGTGCTACAGTACATTACTTGAAGCATTAATGTTTCATCAGTGCACGTTATTTCAAATAAAATAAAAATACGTCAAAATGTTATACAATATTTTTTTCTCGTTGTTTTATTCAGAAATACGAAAGTAGAAATGTTTCATGTCGACATGTTTTCAAAAGCCATTTTAGCAAAACCAGTTTAAATCCCAGTCAAAATCAGTTTTCCCTCTGCCATCGTTTTTAGTTTTCTTCATTAGTTGCTCCCTTTTCCCCGCAGAGTTTAAAGAGAGCCAAAGCTGCGTCGTTCGTGTGGTTTGGCACAGGCGTCCGTGTGTACGTTCGCGACCTAGAGAACATCACAGACGGAGGCTCTAAGACTGCATTCCCATGGGTCATTGCTGTGATGAGCTTTGATGAAGGGTTAAGCACCGCACTTATGAGGAACATAGTAATTTACCAGGTGAATGTGTTATTACAGCCATTACAACGCGTGCTCTCTAGACAGGAGGCGTCTCCCTGCTCGTTGGGGGAAGCCAGACCCCCGTTATGAAACATTCAAGAGGGAAAAAGTGCAACGACATGAATGTAGGGACGCCTAGGAGGCTTGTACGCTAGCTGTAGCCGCACACGGGTGGTCCTTGAAAGGAAGAGGCAAATCCGTTTCTGCATTCTTTCTCTGAAGACAGGGCCTTATTGTCAGTTGTGCACGGCGCTAGTACACACCACGGCACCGAAACACAAACACCACCTGAATTTCAATCATAAATTTAGTATGTGAGGTCAGCATGTGGAGTCATCATCGCTGCGAGAGCGTGATTCAATTTGAGTTGATCGTACACAGTTGTGACAGTTTTATTGAGCTGAGTCAGTGCTGTTTGCTCAAGGGCTCAGATATGAAGAGCAGCCATGCTCCTGCAAACAGAAGATCCAGCTAAAGATAGAGCACATTCCTGCGGTTCACGAATGCGGGCACAGTGGTTCTGCCTGATAAGGAAGATCGGCTCGATCTCTTGCTCTCCACTTCTCACTCACATTCCTTGCTTTCCCTCTCCCGCTGTTGTTTTTGTTTTTTCCATTTCTCTCTCTCTCTCTCTCTCTCTCTCTCTCTCTCTCTCTCTCTTTCTCTTTCTCTTTCTCTGTGAATATGGAGGAGGGGTTTAGGAGGAGAAGTGTTTCCTGTTCTCTTGTGTCTGAGAACCTCTTTCTCTCTCTTTTCTTGCACACTTTGTGTGTGTGTATTTGTGTCCAGCAGTGTCCAGCAGTCACAAAAAGTGATGTTGCTAACTTTTTAGTAGCAGGACAGTTAAGCTATGCTAAAAAGTGTTGACTTTCCAACAACCAGCCACATTTCTCACTAGAAAAATAATAAAATGTAGTTTTTTTTGCAACCAAGCAAGCTGAGGCAATAATCAAGCAGGCTGTCACTCAAGTAGCATTTTTGCTGGGTCGTTCATGTAAATAAAGTGGTTCAAAAAATTACGCAGTGATATTTTATGCTATTTCCACTTGTATTTAGTGTAAATTGCAGTTTGATGCTGAAGTGATATTCGCTTAAAAAATTGTTTGGTGAGATTGAAAAGATCAAATTCCATAGAATCAATATTGTAACAATATTCAGTTACAATTTTACTAATAATATATACTAATAACTATTTTTCTATTCAATCCTGTCTGTATTTTTTCTATTTTTCACTATTTTTTCTTTTCTGTTACAGCTTTAGTACAATAAAAAAAATATTCCACAGTAAACGGCATAATATATGAGTTCTTCTATTGTGTTTTGGATTCTGGTTGTCCTATTCCAACACCAATTAACTTATTTTCAGTTATTTTCCACTTATTTCCTGTGATAGCTTGAAAAAATATTGCCCCTTTAAAACGCTCCAATGTAGTTAGCTAGCCTACTTTGTATTAACTAATAACTTTATTTTTTTAAATCTACAATTTTCAAGCAAAAAGTCTGCAAGTGTTTTCATTTTTAAACATGCTTTCCGCAAGCGAATCCCAGCTAACCAGCAACAGTGCCGTGATCACAAAAGAGAGGGAGGGAACGAGAGAAAAAAAAAAAGGAAAGGAAAGGAATGGAATGGGCAATAATTGGGAGTCGGGAAGGGAAAGAGCGAGAGAGGGACAGTGTCGGAATGGGAGAGAGAGAGAGAGAAAGGAAAAGGGGGAGAGAGGGAGGAGGCAGACCCGTCGGCCGTGATTGTGAGTTTGCACCATAATGGGAGGGAGAAAAATGGAGGAAAGTAGGGAGGGTGAAAAAATGGGAAAGGAAGAGGCCGGCTTTGGCCCAGCTGCAGCGAGAGAGAAAGAGCCTGAAATACTCTTTGAGTTGGAGTGTTATCGAGACGAGAGAGAGAGAGAGTGAATTTCTGCTATGTTTTGAAAGCTAAAATGTTCCAGAGGTCATCATCACTAAAGTGAAGGTAGGGCGGTCTGAAGCGTCACAGTGCTGAGATTAATGACAGCAGCTCTATATCTCCTGGGTGGGCTGGGTTCCTCCACTATGTACCCTGCAGTATATTTAGTCAGAGTCTTAATGCTTGACTGAGTGGACATCCTGTGCTAACATCTTTTCCTCACCCATTCTCTCTCCCTCTCTCTTTTTTTTTTTTTTCTTCATTCTTCCTCTCTCTCTCTCTCCCACAATTTCCATTTTAAGTGGTATTATGAAAACAAACTTGTGATCTGTTTGATGTCGAGCTGAGAAAAGATCGACTGTAAATGTCTTGCATATGGGAATGCGTGATTTTTGTGAAAAGGTTAACCAAATACTCACAGCAGCTGTGGAATCCAGACGTACTCCACCATATTCAGTAACGGAGGGGATTCTGTGAGTTTATGTAAGGTTCATGCGTGAGACTAAAAGACACACATGTTCTGTTGTTTCGCAGGGTCATACTCTCAGGATTGAAGCATGGATGATGATTTCGAACGGCGCAGGGAGCTCAGGAGACAGAAACGGGAGGAGATGCGTCTGGAAGCCGAGAGGTAACGTGGGCGTCATTAATGCTCGCTTTGCACCGCAAACCGAGGGCTGTTAATGAGGTTGAGATCATCAGATTGATTGCACAGCCACTGCTTGTAAAGATTGTTCACCTTGCTAAAACATGACAGCTTGCAAACTGTGTGACTGCTCTGTGGCCAAATGAGTCTTTGTGCATTCGGGCAGGATTTAAAAATGCTTTTTAATGTGTTTTCTGTTCCAAGAATATTTTTGGGGGGATTAAGTGAACGCTCAGTTTTATTAGATATTATTAAAGAAGGCAGTTGTGAAAGGGATAGCTTGCCCAAAAACGAAAGTTCTGTCATCATTTACTAACCCTCAAGCGGTTCCTATTTGATTCTCTTTTATCTGTGGAACACAAAATACCAAGAATGTTGACGCTCTTTTTCATATACTGAAAGCAAACATTAGCTATGTTTCCATCCATAATGCAACTCTTGTGTAAAATTGGAATATTGCATAAAACATTTGCGAATAAAGCACAGTTTCCATCGTCACTTCCTGGGAAATTAGTGCAAAATATCTGTAATAGAAATGGAAGTTACTGCAATCGGGGGTCTTTTTTCATACATCATAAATGACTGAACAAATGAAACAGTCATGTTATCTTGCGTTTGGATACCTGGTGTTTGGGAATGCTATCGCGTGAGAGTTCTGGGAGGTAATTATACCCAACCATTTTGATGACAGACTTTGGCTCTGGTATTTCAGAATGATCAACATTGAGATATGCTGTTCAATGAAATTTATTCTGTAAATGTGTTTCCATCATAGTTAATGCGCATGTCATCTTATTGGATTAAACAAATATCCGTCTTCTTAATTGAGCGCAAGCATTTTTTTAATGCACAATTTTACAATTTATGCATATCTTGGTTTCCATCCAGCAATTTTATGCAATATTATATCCCAAAATTTGACTTAAAAAAGGTGGATGGTAACTCAGCTAGTGACCAGGGGATGCTATATCGAATAGTAATATAGCTATTCAAACTATATTCCAATTCATATGATATTATGTTTCTTTTCTTTTCCAAGGCCATACAATAACTTTATGTGAGAAAGAGACAACAAAGTTGTAGTTTGTGGTTTGTATCTTTGCATTAAATATTCAGATATTGCTGCATGCCAGTGTCAGTGGTGGCATTGATCACATCAAACGAATATTAATATACTGAAGTTTGAATGCAATATGAGGACAGTGATGAAAGGGAAGATTTTCAGTGTATAACATCTTAGTCATATGGATGGACTACTTCAGTGGTACTTTTATTATGCTTTTTTGTTATTTTTGAATCTTGACAGCATTTGTCTCTATTTTCATTTGTGTGGAACAGAGAATCCTGGACACAATTCAGTTGTTTCGACTCACTAACATTCTGGATTGCAAACTATTGGTTATTAATGTGGCGAGACCCGCAATTGGCAAATTCAGCCTTATAGTTTATTTTTGTGCATTCAAATATTATCACATTTACAATAGTGTAAGATTCATAAATGAATGCTCCTGCATGTATTTCCTACATTCCTAACTCTTAATCATTCTTCTCATTGTGGGAAAAAAAATAAGAAAAATGTGTAAGTAATCACTGTTTTAATGCTTTTGTGGCCCAAAGATTGCGCTATCAGCTCCTTTTTCTTTTTCTGTGATGATGGAGTCTGCTACAGAAAGCCGGTGTTAACGTAACAAATATTAAACATCAACGGACTGGCACTTTTGCGAACCGCTTGACCATTTAAGGCAACGTGACGCTCCCGTAAAAACTGGAGGCGCTGACCCAAATAGCCCTTTTGCATCAGGCTAGATGATCTCTGAGCACTGTGCATTTCTGCAAACACAGACAACAGCTGTTTCTTGAACATTTATGCCCCTGTCAAAAAGAGTTATGGGTAATGCAAATCAAGCTTATTATCATACCAGGAGAGCATAGGATTGCATGAATCAGCTCTAAATCAATATCTTTCAGCAACAATTATTTCTATTATCATTGGCTAGGATGTTAGACCAGAGTAACTTGGTGTGCAGTTAGTTTCGAGTGTCAGCTTCCCGTCTGCAACGGCTTTCCTGTTTCCTCCAACCGTGTTACCGTGAAGCAGGAATGCTTTTCTTTTTCATGATTTAAGATATATGGGACATTTTTCACCTAATCGCAGGGCGGAAGCGTAAAGCCGATGACGCACAGATTAGGGACCATTATATTTTACAGCATAGCATAAACCAAATGCTTTTTTTGGCTATATGTTATAAACCTCTGAATGGGTGGAATTGGGTTTCCTATGCCAAGTATCGCATTTGGCAGAAAGTTACAAATGCAACCCGTTCAGCTCTGCGACACAATGTGATCTTGTGTTTATGTTCTTGTGGAGAATTTGGCCCGCTCCTCTTTGCCTGCTCGAGTTAGTGATAAAAGATTAAAACGCTCTATTAAATTACTTTCATTATGCAAAGATGCTGTAACAATCAATATTTACTCTTTGGCGGTAATTGAACTAGTCAAAACCATGTGTCGTCCTGTGGGCCCCGTCCATTTCGGCCATCATCGCTATGCACGTCGAAGACAAAAGTCAGTTTTCGATGTACATAATGATAAGTGTTGTCGCTTTGCCAAATGTCTCTACATTAGACGTGTTTACTGACAGTGATTCGGGATGCTCTCCGTCTCCAGACGGTCCTCAGTGCAAGCAGAGGGACAGCGGGCAGGCAGATGTTGGCTCGGCGCTGATGCGGAAAAACAGAGAAAGTCCGATAACGCATGTACACGCAGGAGCAGCTTGGCATCCGAGTCCAGCTGCTTTTCCATCAGGCGATGATGGCTTGATGTGCGCCAGTCTTTTTCTTCTGGAAGACGTGCCAGTGTTTCAACTGCTGAAAATGACAGGAGGGGAAAAGTGTGCGAGAGAAGGAGGCTGTGTGTTCTGTCTTTTGTCTTTACTGTATGCATTGCTTTTAACTCTAAAATATGCTACACCTTCACATTAGATACACTGTCAGAAATATGGGTACAGTAGGAGGCCATTTCTGTCCCCCAAGGTACAATCTACACTAATGGGCTTATTATTGGACCTCACGGTACATATATGTACCTTTCTGAGGGTCAAAAAGCATTAAAAGGTACATATATGTACCGTTTCTTTTAAAGGTTAAGGTACAATATTGTACCCTTGAGGGTGCAGCCCCAGTGACAAGCCATGGTACCCCCTAAAGGTACAATTATGTACTTTATTTTCTGAGAGTGTATGATGCAAATACAGCATAGACAAAACTGTCTGATGCTGATTGCGTAGAAGATGTAAATGCATTTCTCAATATCGCAAACTCCAATCTGATTGTCTGACTGCTATTCAATTTCCAGGAGTCAAGATGGAGAGGCTTATTGTTAGGAAACGTGTTTAAATCTTTCCCCGCCATTGACAGAATTTTCCAGCAATCCACATTTTCACTGTTATACGGTAGGGGTCGCTATTACACATCTTCTGAAAGAGTACAGTCAATCTCCGGATCGAAACGCATGTGAAGAATAAGCAGAAACAAGCGATTGAAGCATTGCTTACGCACATGTAAAATAATGCGATCATCAAACATTCAACAGCATATAAATCAAAACTGCCTAACGTTACTGAATGAAGTGTTGACCCAGGAAGAGGTACAGGACTGTGAAGCTTTGAAATGATTGATGGACTCAGTCTACCCCATCTATGTTTTGATCATCGTTCTGAGTCGGATCGAATGTAGTCTTTGACAAAAACGCGATTTCTCTGCTTTTTCACCGCTGACGGGGGTAGAGTTAAAAGTAACTGCAAAAAATGTGTTTTTAAGGAACAAATAGTCGCTGGATTTGGAAAAGTTTGCAAGGTTTATGACAGTGAAACTTTGAATCATCATTAAGAGTAGCAACTCAACTAGATATCCTCAACTATGTGTTGTGCTAAGTGCTATAATTGTTCTTTTGAATGGATAGAAATTCTGCACACCGCAAATGTTGGCTTATTTCTATGATGTTGTCTGTTTTGACCCACTATTTGAGTTAACTGCTTATTTCCTGAACCCTGGTCTATTGTGGTATCCTCCATTTCCAATTTATCTGCCCCAAAACATCATCCATAAAGAATGAAATGCGGTTAGTCGTTTTACATGAAGGTCAGACGGGCCCTTCCTGTTTAAGTGGGCGGTTCATGGCCAGAATAAGCTGCAAAGTGAATGAGACTTTATGCTGATAGTCAAACATCTGGCTCTGTGAGACTATAACAACTAGATCATAGATCAGGTCTGCTATGGATTTAGAGAAATAGCTGGTCAGAGCCGCTTCTGAGATGACTGGCACTGTTGAAGGG
Source organism: Rutilus rutilus (assembly GCF_951802725.1). Classification (NCBI taxonomy): domain Eukaryota; kingdom Metazoa; phylum Chordata; class Actinopteri; order Cypriniformes; family Leuciscidae; genus Rutilus; species Rutilus rutilus. The sequence goes on from NC_140212.1 coordinate 4,945,448, forward strand.
TCAAAGGGTTCATGCTGTTTTTAAAGCACCATGTATACACAAGCACAGTTACACACGCACACACACTCCTGTGTGACTGCAGTGGCCTTTCCCGGGACAGGTTGATGTGTTCCAGCTCCGAGTCGGGTCATTGATACTCCGCATACACACACAGGAATGTTTTGACTGCTGGCTCCGTGTCCCCACTCACCATGCTGACGGAATGTTCTGACTAATGATTACCAAAACCTACCATTTCTGTCCAGTCCACGGTTTCTATTTTAGCATCAACTGCAGAATAAATTTGGATGGGAGCTATGTTTCCATTCAAGCTAAGAATTTAATTAATGGGGAAAAAAATCACGAAAAGCGATTCGTGACTGAAGCTGCATTTCCATCTGCATTGTTTAAAAGAACAAATTTGTCATTTCTGGAGAAACTGCAGTAGAAAGGAAAATGGAAGTTGTAGTCACTGGGGAAGCCATTGCGCGGATCTTTTATTATGTGTAATAAATTACTGCAACAAAGCGCTCTGATGGACTTTATGTTTGACAGTGATCGATTCAAGTGTGTCAGACAGTTTTGGAAGGTGATAGAAGCCCGTCATTTCAGCATATTCAGTCACATGACTTGAGTCACAGTCACACGTACTTCTACTACTACTTCTAAGAATTTTATTAGGTATAGGTAGATGCGTTTAGATTGTAGTTTATGCACACATTTAAAAAAAAAATCCACCTCCAAAAACCCATAGAAAAAAGTTTATTGTAATAAATAAGTAATTATCTGCCAGGAGATTATCCATTAAGTTTACACTTGACTTGTCCTTTAACCCTAAAACAAAACACAATGCTGTGCGAAATTCAAAATACAGATAAAACACCAGTAAAAAATCAATACGGAGAATTCCACAGTACATTGGGCCCTATTTTTACGAAAGTGAAGCCTTTTATGTGCATTTTTAGAAATGTTATGCACATCTTGCATGGAGTTTCCATCCATAATTCTTTTTATTTTATATATTTTTTATTTTATTCGTGTAAAAAAGAGTTATTGCATAAAACATGCAGGGCGGAATGTGCATAATGTAAATGTAATTTATGCAACAAACATAAAAAATTATAATAAATATTAACGCCTCATATACACCCACATACTTTTTGTGACAGTAAAGACATTAATAATGTTGCAAAAGATTTCTATTTTAAATAAATGCTGTTCTTTTAAACTTCATATTCTTGTATGCTTGTATGTAGTTTTCTCTATGGATCTACAGCCATCTTGGCACCACACATCTGTGCTGTTCCCATGAGAGTCCAGGAAGAGCTGAGGAAATAACACCCATCCTCAACGAATGGCCCGTTCCAAACACACACACTCTCTCTCTCTCTCTCTCTCTTTCTCTCTGGTTGGTTAAAGAAAAGCCCGCTTGAGGGTATACATGTGTTCAAGGGATGCTGTTACTGAAAGCTGTGTGGTTATGGGGCAGAAATGAGAGCAGGTGATCCTGTGCTGTGGTCAAATAAGGAATGGACGGATCTGTGGCATTGGAGATGAGTGTGGGGTCAGTAAGTAAAGGAAGAGCGTGGGAATAGAACAGTGGACCCAGATTTGGCAGGGTCCAAAAATTTCTCCCTCCCAACCCTTTGGTCTGTGATTGCTCTCGAGAGCCTTTGCCCTGTGTGTGTGATGTTTTCATTGACATTTCTGAGATGTTTGGACCACAAGAAAATACTTCCCGCCTTGATACTTCAGCTGTTCCGGCCTGGTTATGGGCTCTGCAAGTTGTTATTTGTGCTATTATGAGAGCAAATTAGCTGCAACATTAGCTGCATATCAATTTAATTTCCCACACAGTAACCCTGGCTTCCTTTATAGAGTTTATGAATCCCATAAAACATGCTGCTCACCGCGTAGCTCTCACCGCGCACACTATAAAATAATTAATGCTACACGGCTGAAAGATGTGCTCCATATGGAAATCATGTTCTTGTTTTGGTTTACATCCCATATCACTACAGGTACTAATGCCTAAAGCAATGCCCCCAAAACTCCTATACTGCTAAAAAAGAGAGGAGCTGAGTTGCTCCTGAATGTTTTTGCAGCAGGCAGTCAGCGTGTTTTATTTCTGATTTATTTTTGTGGTTATGGAACAGGGAAGATGGGCGGTGTTCCCCGGAGGGATATCGGATCAGAAACTCATCTAAGAGTCCGGACTCGATGGGCTGGAATGTTAAAGCGGATTTGAGGGCATTCTGTGTTTTTCGAAAACTCCCTCTGGATCTTATTCATTTTTATATTGAGAGAATTTATTTATTTTTATTGATCTGTTAAAATAATAGTTTGATGCAGTGTAAAATCATACGGTAAACTTTCAGGACTTGCAACATGGTCCAAAACGTTTCTCAATTAATTCAGAAATCCTTGGATTTCCCATGTTAGAAAGCAGAAAAACACTGTTAATTCCATTCATACAATGGCATTGGAAATGTTTTTTGGAAAATGATCATAAACAAATTCTGTTGAATAATGTTATAAGTTAACCTCAGAGAAAGATATTTTATATGGTCCCTTACAGAACAAATACTTCAGTATAAACACAGTTGAGTTTGTCTGGTATGATTTGTTTGTGAACATAATGACAAAGGGAGAGAAGACAAGAACAAGAAAGATGGGAAGAAAGAACAACAGGATCAGCAAGAATCCAGCTCTCTATATGATTTCACTCTCCCCAAGGTTTTCCATGGGCGTTAACAGAGCACCACGTTCAGTCCTGAACACATTCCTAATCACTGCACAAACTGAGGAAGGGCTTTTTTGTCAAGATTAAGTCTTTTTCTCTCCAAAAAATCAAAACCAAATGCCTTTTTTTAGAACCATTAAGATTTTTTGCCTTTTGACATTTGTATTACAACTGGTTTTATTGTGAAATATGACTCAAACAGAAATAGAAGGAAAATGGAAATTAATTAACATAGCTGCTGTTCATAACATTTCAAACAATAGATAGTCGAGCACATTTGATCTGATATAACTGGAGTGCAAGGTTATTAGATGCATTATGTGAATGCTTGGCTAAAGAGATGTGTCTTTAAACTAGATTAAAGTAGATGTGTCTGAGCCCAGAACTTTATCAGGAAGGCTATTCCAGAGTTTAGGAGCCAAATGTGGCAGATTAGGAGCCAAATTCCATACTTTCATGACCTTAAAGAGCATGATGGATTGTAGGGCGATAGAAGATCAGTTAAATACACAGGAGTTTAATAATAGGTAACCAGTGTAGAGATGATACAATTGGTGCGATATGACCATATTTACTTGACCTAGTAAGAACTCCGAGCTGTATTTTGGACTAACTGTAGCTTGTTTATTGAGGATGCAGGACAACCAGCTAGTAATGCATTACAATAATCCAGGTCTTTAACTGTAAAGGATGAAGTTACAGTACATCCTTCTAGATTAAATTTGTATTCTAAGAGATTCTGTGTACAGGTTTTTGGTCCTAAAGTAATACTTCAGTCTCATCCTAATTTAATAGAAGAAAGGCCATCCAATATTTTACATCTTTAACACACCCTGTCAACTTGGATAATTTAGAGATTTAATCTGGACGTGATGAAATATATAACTGAGTATCATTAGCATAATAGTGGAAACTAATTCCATGTTTTCGAATAATATCACCAAGGGGGCAGCATTTGGATTGAAAATAGCAGAGGGCCTAAAACAGACCCTTGCGGCACTCCATAATTTACTGACTTTAACTTAGATAATTACCTGTTTAAATAAACAAAATGGTAACGGTCTGATAGGTACGATCTAAACCACCTTAATGCCTGAATTAATACCAGTGTAATTTTGTAATGAATCTAAGAGTATGTCATGATTATAGTGTCAAACACATCACTAAGATCAAGTAAAACTAGTATTAAGATGCAACCTTGATCAGAAGCTAGAAATAAGTTATTTGTAATTTTAACAAGCACAGTTTCTGTGCTATGATGGGGCCTGAATCCTGAGTGAAAGGTTTCATAAATATAATTTTTTTGCAAGAAGGAGCATAATTGAGCAGACACAACATTTTCTAGTATCTTAGATATAACTGGAAGACTTTAAATGGTTCTGTAATTTGCCCATTCATTTGGATCTAGTTGTGGTTTCTTAATGAGAGGTCTTGGGACATGACCCAGAGTTAGAGATGAGTGATACTGAAGACTGGAGTAATGATGCTGAAAATTCAGCTTTGCCATTACAGAAATAAATTACGTTTAACAAACCCAAACTTAAACGGTAGGGTAAAAATGTCCTTAAAAAACGTCCTTACATCAGCAAGAGACAAGAGAGAGAGAGAGAGGTGAAGAAAGCTTGTCAGAGAGATGTGAAAACTTTATTTAGGATACACGAAAGTCCCCTGGCTGTTATGTGGGCTGAATGCTGTCAGGATCCTCTCATCAGCTGCCAAAGCTTATACACACACACACACACTTACAAAGCTGACAGCCAGTGAAAGTTCATCCTCGACAGCTACAACAGCAGCAGTTTCAGCTGTGACTGTGTGTGCCAAGGTGACATGAGGCCTAACTCTTTCCGTCTCTTGCTGGTGTGACATCTAGCTGTCTCTGTGTGCAGGATGGCATATCGCCGGAGTGAGGAGGATGAGGAGGAGGCCGCTCGTGAGCGCAGACGAAGGGCGCGTCAGGAGAGAATGCGTGGTAAGGAGAGTGAAGATGTGGCCTACAAACCTGAGACCCCGGAGCTCAACAACAGCCACAGGTAAAACACAGACACGCTCAAGTACTACATCACTACAAAAAATGATTTTCTTACTCACCCTGCGTCTGAATATGCCTACTTCCATACTATATAGTAGGTGAAAAACAGTATGTGTGCTGAGTAGTACGTCCGAATTCGTAGGATTCATAAAACAGGAGGCAAAAAGTAGCCGGATTACCTATTATTTCCGGTGAGATTCCGAAGTGCGAATCCGAAGGACACTTTACTATCCCATGAGGCCACAGGAGAGGAGTTGTAGTAAAGCGATGCGACTGAGAACAACATGAGAAATCATTTGACCTTCAAGAGGTCTTTATACCATTAAAACATCTTGCAAGTTTCATAAAACGTCCTCTTTATTATAAACAAAGCATTTATTAAATCAAGCTCTGAAAACAGAACCTTTTTATATTGCTGGATCTGTGACGTCACACAGGCAAATACATTTGACATTTGCCTACGCTGGATTTGAGCATTGCATTGCGTCAAAAGCAAATAGAACGCATTATAATCACCGACGCTGTCTACACTGGATACAGTATACAGATGCGCATTCAGTTTCTGACATTATCCACACACTTGAGTCTGTCAGACTAATGGAAGAGTGAAAGTCCAGTTTAAACAGCTCTTTTGATTATCTCTACAGACTTCAGAAGAATCCAACCCAGAAAGCAATAGCCGTCATTTCACCGTCTAGGTTAAAGGGATAGTTCACCCAATTTCAAGTTCAAGTTCACCCAATTTCAAGTTTATTTTGGCTAGAAATGTGTTACTCATAGCTGGACTATATCAGGTCTAAGGGATAGTTCACCCAAAAATGAAAATTCTGTCATCATTTACTCACCCTCAAGTTGTTCCAAACCTGTATGAGTTTCTTTGTTCTGCTGAACACAAAGGAAGATATTTGGAAGAATGTTTGTAATCAACAGATCTCGGTCCCCATTGACTACCATAGTAGGAAAAAAATATACTATGTTTATAAATAAACAGATCATTTTAGACGGAGGATTAAAAGTAATCGGTTTTCCTCATATATATTTTTGCAATTTGTTGCAACAAACTTTATTAACATTATAAGTGAACCTCAAGGAACATAACATATTAAAATATAGTTTTTAAATGATGTCATAACACCTTTAAGATATTAAGTCTTGTTTACTGAAAAATGAATCAAAGTGAGTTTGTTTAAAAAAGAAAATAATCTTGAATACTCTTTGAATTAAGTTTATTTTTCGGACCCCACTGACAGATGTTTTTTCTTGTTTTAAGCTCAAACTCTTAATTTTGATGACTTTTTCAGAATGCAAGACTTAATATTTGATATATTTTTGCTTCTCAAGTAAATATATCTTGGAAAACAAGACAGAACCACTAAGCAAGTAAATTTTTGGCAGTGATTGGACAAAAATGTCGATATGTCACTTTTTCTTGCGCCGTCCTCTCTGTCTGTAATCTGCAGATTTAGTGGGCGGCACTAATAAATAACTTCCTGTAGCGGGTCAGCATTGCGGAAGCAGTGACATGTTCAGACACTGAGGCTTTGTGCAATGAATGGACACAGAAGACGGTCAAACAAGACCAGAATTGTTCTCGATGTGTGACCAGACATAGCTCCATCTATTGTCAGTAGTGCTGACGCACGGTAAACGTTTGCCAAGCGGTGCAGTCAGACTACATTAACCTACAGTGGCAGGATTATGGCAGTCTGTGTCCTTGTGCACGCTGGTTATGCAGCCCTAGAAAAGGCAAAAGCGAGTGCGGATCCACTTGAAACCATAATGAAGTTCCTCGCTATCAATTTAGCTTTTGAGGTTTTCAGTGTTGAGGTTTTGCTAATAAGAAAGCAAATTACGTTCTTTAGGGTCTTAATGTTGTGTAAGGCCTAAATATTAGTTGATTATTTGGCCCCAATGTTAATGTTTTAGCTCATACAAAATATAAATAGCATGTTATGTTTTATATTTTATGCACTACTGTTCAAAAGTCGGTTGGATTTCCGTTTTTTTTAAATAACTGTTTTCTATTTAAATATATTCTATTTATATATTCTAAAATCATTCTAATAAGTGGATTTTCTGCTCAAGAAATATTTATTATCATCAATGTTGAAAACAGTTGCTGCTTAATATTTGTGTGAAAACTGTTATACTTTTTTTCAGTCTTTTAAGCCACTTTTCTCTCTAGATACTGCAATTGAAAATCTTATATCCTTATATCCCTCCATCACTAGTAATATATTGCTGTCTGTATTCTACCTTATTTTCTCTCCAGCGTTATGGTGACAGAGAGCGTATCCACCTCAGTGGTGACCTCCAGTGGGACGGGAGATGACGAGGAGGAACAGGCCCTGCTGGAGCGCCTGGCGAAGAGAGAGGAGCGCAGGCAGAGGAGGATGAAGGAGGCGCTGGACAGACAGGAGGAGGACGACACCAACCAAACCTCAGAGAGCAGCGCTGGTCTGCGGCCCGGCCCGAGCTACGAGGCGGAGGTGGAGAAACAGGTGGAAGAGGAGGAGGAGGTGGTCATCCCGAGGGAGGAGGTGGTTGTGGAGGAAAAGCCACGGAGGTCTTATTTGAGAGAACAGGTGTGTATTTCTTTTTGTATGGTTTGTTAGACCACAGGAACTTGCATTTAAGGTTTGTTTATGGCATTTAACTTTGTTTGCCTGTAGGAATCCGTTGAGGAAATATCTAAAATACCTGATGAGGTATGATAAGTGTTGTTGTTTTTCCAAAATGGCTTTTTTTGTGTGTGTGTGTGTCTCATTTGATGCAACAAAGCATGTGACTGCAGTTCCATTCATAGGACGATAATGAGCAAGATGCTCTGCCTGCTTCCGAAGTGCGTGAGGTGATTTTAAATGAAGACGTAAATGATTCTGCAGTTGTTTCGGGGACGGATGTGGAAAATGGCACCGCAGAACTCACTGCAGGTGTACACGAGGAAAAGAGTGAGATAGAGGGATTGACAGAGAATGGAGTGGATGAAATGAGAGAGGCAGAAAACATTGAGAAATATGAGACAGAGATTTCAGAAAATGACGAGTCTTTGGTAAGAGTTTAGTTGTGCTTTGAGGACTGCATATGGATGGTTTAGATTTTGGGTGAGAGATGAACAGAAAAGTTTATTCGTAAAGACCTCTTGAAATCAAAGGCTTGTGACATTTAGTTACTTTGAGGCCTCTATATGCTAGTGACAAACTAACCGTTAGCACATAAATAAGTCTTTTACTGCCTTGATTTCGCCGACTTGCTTACACAATTTCGTCGCTGTCAGGCGGAAACCTTGTATCTCCGAAAACTTTACTGTTTTTTGTCTGTCATTAGAACGGCCGCATCAGAGGCAGTGCATTACATTTTCATAAACTTACAGGTTATAAAGTTTACTGTTGCTATGTGGGCGCACAGTTTTTCTGTCATATGTCATGTTGATCTTCTCATGTCATGAGAAATACTAGACTTAGACTCTCTTCTCCACTCCTCCAGTACATAAAACATTATCCTTTATATATGTAGTGTTTCTTGAGTAAAGAAAACACTATACTTATTCAAACAACCAGTTCTTAATTTACCCTTGTATTGCAAACAAGCAAAGATGGTCTAAACTGTGTGCGGCACTTCATTCAAGATTGCAGCATGAGGTTGAGGTTTAATTGACAGTTTGAGGATCCAATGGAGATACGAGGGTAAATCACAAGCTCCTTGGTTACAAATTTAAAAACCCACAGACAGACATAAAGGGTGAACAATAGTAATGATAAAAATAAAAAAATAAAAAATGTGATACAAGGTTTCTGCCCGACAGCGGTTGTGTGATGCTCAGAAAATGATGTAGAAACAAAAAGTGGCAATGCTAATATTTCTTTAGCAGGTGTACTGCTATCAACAGAGAAGATAATTGATCATGTTTTGACTCACTAATGTTTTATCATTAAATGCGTACATGTGCCACCATGTTCTCATGACATCATATGATCTCGCTAAGGTCAGGTTCAAAACATTTCTGCCTGAGTTACCAAGTTGAATGTCCAACTTCGAGTGCCATTCTTTTGCAATGGGTAATTGGGAACTTTCTGAGTTGAATGAAGACCACATTTCTATTTATAGAGAATATTGATGATTTGATTTTGTTCTAACAGGCATTGCCATTTTGCCCATGGAAAAACAATACCTAATACAACCTGCCTCCAGTAGGAAATAGCAAATAGTAGATCATTGGCTGTTTAATAAAAAAGGCAAACTCTTCAACTTCCTGTTTCAATTTTAAATATGAAATAACACAAAAAATAAGTAATTTCATGGGGTCTTTAATAGCTTTGGACACAAAAGTCAATTCATGTCTTACTATTTTTCAGTGCAGCCATAAAATGTCTTCCCCAAAATGCTAAATCACTCCAGGCACTATTTGAGCACAGTGTGTATTGTTTTCACCAGCACACACAAGTATCAGTGCATTTCACAATGCAGGTTTCAAATCTGCTCAATGATCAGGGGTTACACACCGTGTGTTCACTGCTTGCTGCATGTCTATTAGGAGTTAATGGTGTGTGTGTGCGTGTGCGTCTGTGTGTGTGTGTGTGTGTGTGTGTGTGTGTGTGTGTGTGTGTGTGTGCGTGTGTGCATGCGTGCGTGCGTGCGTCTGTGTGTGTGTGTGTGTGTGTGAATACACCAACAGCACCCGCATTTTGTTCTTCCAAAACTCTTCCAGCGCTCCGTCTCTCTCTCACGCGCATGCATGTCACATCCACACATCACTCACTTCTGCTTGTGTGTGTACAGATGGAAGATGAAGATATGATGAGGAAGAATAAACAGCCAAATGGAGGAGTGTGTGAGGACAGCCCTCTCAAACACAAGAAAGCCGAGAGGACTTTCAGGTCAGTGCTCATTATAAACAATTAATGATTGTGTTAGGATGGTCCAGGCTTTCTTTTTCCAAACAATTTAGAGTTCCCAGAATTCCACATTTGGCAGCCCTATAGATCTGTAATGCTTCGTCCCAATTCGCATACTATCCCTCCTAAATAGTATTCGAAATTAGAATTAGTGTCCCAAATCATAGTATGTTGAAATAAGTATTCCAAAGATATGGTTTCTGGTTAGAATCCGAAGTGCAGATCCATGCACACTTTAATGGCTAATATTACCCACAACCCACTACGCATTGGACTTGGAATCGATTAGAACTACAAACACGAATCAAAAGTGTTAAGAAAAACTACAAAAATTACAGATGTGTGAGACTGATGGTTAAGTAGAGAGGTTTACATAAAGGGTTTTGAGTGATTAATAATCAGTATCTAACCTGACGAAAGTATATTTATTCAATGTTATCCATATTATATTTCATCTGCAGCAGCATTGTGAACTTATAAGGATACATTTGCTCGTTCATTTTTAAATGCATCATTATGCAAATACACAAGGAGAGTGAAATAGAATGTTGAGGATTTTTACTGTGTAAGTTTCTTTTCTTTTCTTTTCTAAAGAAATATCCAAGGATTTGACCAGAACATAGTGTATCCATACATTTGTTTGGGACAAATATAAGCACTTTCCTTGCACCAATAACCATAATAACAATCAGTCGTTAAAAACTCATCCCTTGTGTGCAAGTGCAGGACGTTGAAATGAACATACAGATAAAATAATCACATGTCTGTTAGTCTGTTTTTGACCTTGTTGAAATACATTTCTATGTGTCCAGCTATATTGCGTTCAGAGCTTTGCGTGATGAGGTATTTGACGCTAGTCACCTGATCTGCTGTTTCCTGAGGGCTGTTCTCAGCTGTAACTGGAGACTGTGTTACCTTAGACAGGGGTGTGCTGATTCACTAAGTCTGTGTGTGAATAGGTTGAGTTTTCTTTACACGTAAAGAACATGTACGCGTAAAGGTGTTGACAGACCCTTTAACCTGTACGAGTGAGCGTCTGTTTGTCTGTGTGCGACAGCCGAGGCAGCTTACGCTCTCCTGAGGCGCCGGAAGTAGACGAGGCAGACGGCGAGGATGCTCGCTTGGAGGCCGAGAGAAAGCTGGAGGAACTGAAGAGGAGGAGAGATGAGATGGAGAGCGAGGAGTTTGAGAGGATGAGGCAGAAACAGCAGGAGGCCGAGGTGGAGCTGGAGGAGCTGAAGAGGAAGAGGGAGGAGAGGAGGAAGGTGCTGGAAGAGGAGGAGCGGCAGAGGAAGCAGGAGGAGGCCGAGAGGAAAGCCAGAGAGGAGGTGTGTTCGTTTAACGTCAATGATTCATTTCCCGTTCAGGTAACAGTTTCACTGACGCTGTGGAATTTGCCTCCATTCGCTTTTCTGCAAGCGAATGTCTTGATGAGGGTCCTGTCATCAAAACTAGGTGACTTCTGTAAACGCCACTGATATGATCAGTAAGTCATGGCAACATATGTTTTTACCTCATCAAAATCATTTTAATTAACTTTTTTTATTAGATATACAAGATTTAGTACATTTAATATCATTTAAGTTGAGATGACTTGTACGAGGAAGTTGATTATATACCTAAGAATTGAAGGTGGCAACTTAACTTATGTTTGAAAGTTGAAATAGCATATGACCATACTTGAATGTTTTATGGATGTCCTTTGAGAACTGAAACCTCATATAAGTAAATAGAATGTATTATATAAACCATATATACAATAGGTTAAATATACAGTACAGTTCAAAAGAGAGGGGTGAATGAATAAAATGAATACTTGTATTCAACAAGGATGCATTAAATTGATCAAAATTAAAAGCAAGTAAAATTAAAAAATTGAATTTTTGAACAGTAGTGCATACTACTATATATTTGTCTCATTACTGAAACAAATATTGACAAAAATGATTGTCTAATTTAAAAAAAGATAATTTACCCAGTATTTGTGTGTGCTGTCTGTATTTTTATGCTTAAAGTATCATGTTGTTAGCTTAGCTTTAACTGTAATTTGATATTAGGCTTTGGTGTGAAATAACTCTCTCTCTCTCTCTCTCTCTCTCTCTCTCTCTCTCTCAGTATTGAATAGTTGTAATTCAAATGAACTCCACATCATTTCCATTAACATTAGCGTGATCGCACCCAGTGTGAGTTCCACATGAGTGCACATGAGTTTCAGACTCTGGATCTCTCAGTGGGGGGCAAGAAACACAGCCGTCCCTCCTCGTGGAGGCCCGCTCCTAGCATTGTAATGCAAATATGTTCCTTGTTCCTAATGAACAGAGGCAGTAAATGAAAAAAGGACTAATTAGAGATTAGAGGGCCCCGTGTTGATGCTGGCGGGCCGTGCCAAAAAACGTGGTGTAAATAAAAAGGCTTCTTTATGATTCCTCAGCTGCTGTGGAATGCGTCTGGCTGCCAGTTCACGTTACGCTTCCGCAGAGAGACGCGACAGACGCGGTCTTGATTTTTGTTGTTCGTCTCATTATCATTCTCGTTTATTGCAAGAAGGACGTTTTCTGGGACGTGAAGATCCCAGATCAGTCTGCCGGTGGTGTTTTTGAACGAAGCGTGAAGGTGAGGTGATGAACGTGTGTTTATTTTATTCTTCAGGAGGAGAAGAGGAGGATGAAGGAGGAGATAGAGAAGAGAAGAGCGGAGGCGGCTGAGAAGAGGCAGAAAGTGGAGGATTCTGTGGATGGAGAGACCAAGAAGCCCTTTAAGTGTGTCAGTCCCAGAGGATCCTCCCTGAAGGTCAGCCGCCACCCTCTCTCTCTCTCTCTCTCTCTCTGTCCACAGCTGTCAATCACCCGACAGTGTCAG
>NC_140212.1:4962952-5035452 GCF_951802725.1 Rutilus rutilus
AGACAATAGACAAAATTGGAAAAATGCAACTTTTATTGTTGTTCTTGCGGTTTAAATAATTTAATTTTAAGTTTTACATTTTAGTCATACATTAGATAAATTAATACACTTAACAAAACATCTTCATGTAGTTTTTTTCACAGGCTGCAAATACTTGAAAATGAAATGCATGTCAATATGAAATGAAATGTTAAATAAAATGAATTAACATTGATTTACCTTGAAGTGAATGTATGTCGAGATTTATTTGGAAAAAGAAAAAAAGTCATTACATATGCGACCTTTGTCGTGCTGCATTATTTTCTGTCATCAAAATGGTGCACCTCACCTTGGCCTTCACAGTTTTCCTGTCATTCTCTCTTTCTCTTCCACTGTTACTGTAGATTTCCCTTTTGCTTCTTCCCCTGGGCTTCTTTCCTCCGCTCTCTCTTCTGCTTTCTCTCTCTCTGCTGAAGATCAGGTATGTCCCTTCCCTCCATGTATGCTCCCTTGCCTTAAGGACACTGGCGTCCGTTATGTCACTACCGTCGGATTGACGTGCATGTACATGTGTTTACATGAGTTGTGTAGTTCAGGGCCATATCGCGAGTGATATTACACCCCCTTCTCCTCCTGCAGGACCTGAAGCCAGGTGACGTGACCAGCAAACGCAGTCTATGGGAAAACAAAGGGTCCTCTGCTACCAAGGTAACCAAATACAGGTTTTTTTTTTTTTTTTTTTAATCAGCCAAACTATCTCTCTCTCTTAGTCATATATACACATAACATTTTTCATATGCCCCTGGAGAATGAATTAATAAAGCACTTATGTGTCCAAACAACAGGCTGTGGGTATATTATAACCCTTCAGGCATGCCATTATAGGACTCTGGAGACAGTAACAGTCATAACACCACTCTAGCATGATGTCTGCAGTATAACATTGCCATAACATTGCCTGTGTGTTTTGTGTTTTAAGCCATCCCCTTGCTAATTGTCTACAGATCTGACCACCTTGAGGAGGTAAATGTTACTTTATCACACAGTGTTTGATGAGCCACACTTAATGCATTTATCACACGATGGCTTAGGAACTGCGATGTCGTGCATTTGGCTTTTTTCGTTTCTTCACGGAGCTTCTCTCACACTCTTGCTCACTGCCACACGAGCAGACGGTTGGTTTTGCAAGGAGGATGTGCTTTAAAGAACTGAAGTCACCAGGAGTAACTCCTGTAACACTAATTGACCTTATGTTAAACTCCGCCCACCTTGCTGACTCAGACAAGCATTACATAGATTCTAATAGGAATGAACTGGATATGTTCATGAACAGTGAGTTTGTTTTATTTTTATTTTTATCAGTTAAACGTGCTCATGAAGTGGAAAACAAGCTAATTGCAAAGCATCGTGTACATGCCATTTTTCTGCCCCTTTAAGCAACCACACAACACACCCTAGCAACTCCCTAGCAACCACCCAGGACTCCTTAGCAACCCCCTAGAAACAACAGAATAGCAACATCCTGGCAGACATCCACAACACCCTAGAATCATGGTAGAAATTTCTGCAAGGGCAAAACTTAAACAAATTAAGTTATGCAGTTATGTGATAAAAAAGACTGTGTAACGTAATCTAGATAAATGCTTATGACAGTAAACTTGGAAAAGACAAAAGCCTCTTTTGATGGCAAGCGATAACGTTACTAAAAAACATACTCACCATGGTACTGTGAACTCAGTCGCGATTGCATTTTAATCAATATGTAAATGAATTAACATTGATTTACCTTGGAGCGAATGTAGGTCACAATTTATTTGGAATAGGAAAACTACTTGGTAGCTTGTGTCACTCTTACAGTAAAAGTGACTTGCCATTTTTTTTATAATAAAATGTAAAAAAAATAAATAATGCATATTTAAAATTCCATTTAAAAATATCCAAACAGACATTAAAGAGCAAAAGCTTGTCTGAAAATATGCTGGTTGGTAATTAGGGCGGAGTTTAGTGAAGGATCATTTTCACCTTCCCTCTCTCTTTCATTCGCTCTTTTTTTACCATCACCCCTTTACAAAGGACTCTGCCTATCGTGAAAAGATCTATTTTAATGCTGGCATGACTGGGATGCAGTTGACCAAACATGGCGGTTTATTCACATCACGAATAGAAACCAATTCCAGACGATCCCATCGTCTGAACTTGAAAAGGCATTCCCACGAGCGCTGGCCTTCATATTTTTATATCCACAGATCAAACAGATAATAACGGTAGTCATTCAGAGCGGGTGGCTCTATCTTTAGAACGGGCACAATACAATCTTCTGCTGGACTGTCAGCGAGGCGTCAAGATCAGGCCAAGGCCGCGGTTAGCCGCAGATTGCAGTTTTGGCCCGGAGCACTTAAAGGACTGGTAAATGGTGACGTAAAAAGCCTAATGAAGGGAAATCTGTGGTCATAACCGCACTGATGTTACCAAAACCAGCAGTGCAGTTTGGTCAGGAGTGGAAAGAATGAGGGTTTCACTTGTGTGTGTGAATCTGGAAAAAGAGTGCAGTTTGAAACCATGCTAAGCATGTTCCTGTCAATGTACACGCAGCATGTCGGCCACAAGTGCTTTCACTGATGACTTCTTGGAGCACATCGGCACAAAAAAACATGTTAAAAAGGAAATGTAAAATGAAATGTGAAGGCATAAGTGGAATGCCAGACGGATGGGCTGGGAAGGACTCTGCCACACTGATTAGCACATTAGCTTTTATTTATGTTAATCTCATTCTGTCTTTTTCTCTGTTTCTTTCTCTTTCTCTCTTTTTCCATCTTTCTTTTTGATTTATACCTCACCCAGGTCGCAAGCAGAGGAGAGACCAAATCCGTCACCAATGGTAAGTGACAAGAAGATAAATTGTATTTGTGTAAAACAGTGTCCCATTTCCATTTTCCATCAAAAAGCAGTTTGTCAACCAGTAATTGCTGCGCGATGTGACACAATCACAGGCAATTAGACTGTATTTGATGCATCAAACACGTCTATGAAGAGCAAGGTTTTGGACCAATCAGATTACACAGTGGGCGGGGCAACCAAGTGTAAATGGACCCTTTTTTGTGTTTCAAAAATTGCTCACATTATACAAAAAATGTGGTCAATATGACACATTTCCAGTTATCAACACCATAAATCTAGCAAAAAACAACAAAAAAAATTATTTTATTTATAACACTATACTTTGTGTTTTCAACCATAGCATTAAATTACAGAAAAATAGTTTCTAATACGACGTCTGAGGAAGTGACAGCAAATTTGACACATTTCTCTCTTCTGACCAACATCAATCAATCTCTCTATATTTTTTCCTCTTTTGTGAAGTCATAGAAACGCTATTGCAGATTTTTTTTTTTTTCTTTTGGTACTAGAGCAAACGGGAACACAAAAATTATATTTGTTGTAGCTACCGTTCAACACTATAGAAGTTTTCCCAACAATGACTGCTTCTGAAAACAGTGTGAAACAATGTGAGACAAAGCGATCGTCAAGATGGAAAAAAATTGTAGATTTACATGAAAGAGATTTTGCTCGTAGGGTTTAGATAGCAAAAAAAATGTGGTTGATTAGCACACAGTGTAAGTTTTATTGTGCATGTGTGTTTGCAATATAGTTGTTTCTTTTGCCTATACATCCAAGCCAAAATGAGGTCAAAATGAAGTCCTACTGTGAAGGGCAGGTCTCTCCATATTGCACAACACCCACAATCCCTCTGGCAGGAAGCCCTTCCAATGATAAATCATGGCGGCAGGCATGTCGTTCCCTGGCTGAAGTCTTTTAAAATGCCTCTTTGGCATTGTTGTCTATTTTCAATGCCGGCCATTTGTTCCTCTAAAAGAGGACGCGGTGGCCTTGGGGCGTGCCAGGCGTTTTTTGGGTAATGGGCGACAGGTCTTTGCGTTAGCCTGCCCTCTCACCCACGTCGGCCTGCCCGTCTCAATATCACACTGTGGATTATGGGCGTCTGTCAGTGCCAGCAGGGTTAAAGCCGCATGTTTGTCACATTACTGCATGGGGCGGCAGATTAGCACACTCGTATGAAAACTTAAAAATGGTCAAACACATGGCCAACTTGCATTTAAGAGATTTTTTTTTTAAAACTATATTTAGCTCTGGAGTACAAGAGAAAGGGTGTATGTTACAAATACACACAGCGAAGCATACAAAGTATGAATGTAACAGCGTAACAAACACACACCATTTAACCCTTCTTCTAAGGGGCAAATAAATGACCCAGATCCCATAAATAACAGGCAATAATCATGTTGGTCAATAATCATTTTATAAATTTAATTTTGGGTGAAATTTGAGATCTACTTATTTCAAGGGTTCTGTATGAATTACAACAAGGCTGCATTTTTATTTATTAAAAATAAATACAATAAAAACTGAAATATTGTGGGAAAAGTATTACAATTTAAAATAACCATTTTCCTTTTTTTAAATGTTTTTTTAAGCATCATTACTCCAGTCTTCAGTGTCACATGATCCTTCAGAAATCCTTCTAATATGCTGATTTGCTGCTCAAGAGACATTTCTTATTATTGTTGTTGAAAACAGTTCTTGTGCTTAATATTTTTGTGTAAACTTTTAATCAATTTAATCCACCCTTGCCGCATAAAAGTCTTAATTTCTTTCAAAAAAAAAAAAAAAAAACGTACTGACCCCAAACTAACTAGTCAAAATTTGAATTAAAGTGTGTGTCATCTCATTTATTTTCAAGCAATTTTATGACTTTTCTCTTTTGTCTCTTAACAGGAACGGGCCATTAACCCTTCAAAGACGCCAGAGAGGCAGGGACCAAGAGAATGCACAACATTCCTTTTTTAAACTTTTATTAATACCAAAAAAAAAAAAAAAAAAAAAAAACATACACACAAGCATTTTATACTGCCTGGAAGATCTGTGTGTAGACACGGTATAAAAGAGAGAAAAATGTAAAAAAATATATATATATTTTATCACTGTATTCACAGGCCACCATCTTGCACCATCATCGTGTAACTTCTGTTAAACTGAAATCTAGGCTGTGAAAACGAGCGATTCCGACTTTCATTTGTTAAGATTATATAACAATTATATAACAGCTCAAAACATTACAAGATTCCTTGGATAGGAGGACGAGGAGTAGCATTCCGAATTGTCTTTTGTCAAATCACGAAGCATATTAAGCATGTTAGTTACCCTTCTCACCTGTTAATTTATAACTAAAGCAAAGCTTCACCCTGCATTTCATACATGTTCGCCAGGTCCAGACCGAATATGAGCACCTGTAGAGTAGCTGTATTTTGTAGGCCTACTTTTTGTCATAATGACACTTTTTTTTTCTAAAAAAAAAAATAATAAAAAAAATTGTCTTAATAATATATGTTAGCATATAGTGTAAGTTTTTGTAATTAACTATATATTTTACTGCTTGATACAAAATGGTCTTTGCTTTTGCTTTCAATAGTATTTTATATCAAAGCAAGTTTTAATTCAGCAGAAGTCCATTATAGTCCTACCGTTATCATTATTACATTATCTTTGGCTTTTTGTACTCTTGGAAACACTGTTCTGACCATTGTTTGTGACCATCTTTTTGTAAGTGTTAATCACTATGTGTCATGTGGAATAATCGGTATTGGTTGAAACAAGAGAACTCGAAAGAAAGGGAACATGCACTTTTTGGCTTAAATCACATCATTTGATCAGTATGCATTTCACAATATCTGCGTATAATGCAAGACTTTGGTTAATCCAAAAACACATCCTGATTTCAGCAAGGAAAAAGAGGACAAGCATATAGTCAAAGTCAATTCAAGTGTTTCATTTTTTGAGTGTCTTCTTTCTGTGCTACAATTGACTCGTACTAAATTGCAGCATGGACGTTGTCTGGTTTCAATACAGCGCTAGTTGGCTGAACATTAGTAACTTCATCATTTAAACGTCATCATTTCTGACACCTTTTGTCAAAGAATATCCAGTTCTGCGCGCCGTAGCTTAACGCTAATGTCTCTAAATGTGCAAAGTTCCTGTATTCTGCTTGTATTTTTTTGACAATCAAGTTTTTTTTACTATTTGTTTCATCTTTGTAAGCACCTATGTATTGTTTCTGAGTAACACTATGCAAGTCGCACCACCTTTAAATGCAATTACCTTGTTACAAATATGACCATTTGTAGCCAATAGTTCCATACAGAGCAACATTGTATCATCGTCTCAGTGACCACAATAAAGAGACCAATGAAAAACACCTGTGATTGTGTGCTTCTCAATTCTCCACCAGACTGCTATGCTAAAGCCATATATCTGTCATGCTCCACTACCTCTAACAATAGGCTAAGTTCCAGCAGCCAATCAGAGCAAAGCAGTGTGGTCACATGATCTGGCAGGTCTGTATTAGGTGAGCTTTGGGTTAGTTTGAAACTGTCTGCTGCCCGGACCATCGAGATAAGATCTCTCCATCTCTCTCTCTTCTTGGTGGGATCTCAGGTAAGAGGCTTCAGATTTTGTTATCGGATCCAAATGACATTAGTTAATTTGTAACATGAAATCTACTCAAACAATTGCATGCCTACCGGATTAAATTGATTCTGCAAAGTTGCTCATAATGTGTGAACTCAGGCCTGAGGATCACCCTCTTCATTCCTCAATCATCAATGCAATGCTTGTCTTGTTCGCCAGAGGGACTGGTGGTTTGCGTGCTTTGGGTTTTTCTCTTAATGCCGCTTAATACAGACTATCAATGGCAACATTCCTGCCACCGTCAGCCTGTGATATTCCAGCCTTTCAGGAGGAGTACGACTGGCCCTCGCTTATTAACGTAAAATGCACGTAACTCCAAAGTGAGGCAGTTAATCTGCTGCAAATACTTGGTGGATTTGGTCAGAGAAGCTCCTCTGGCTGCTTCCGTCACACTCTCATTATCACAAGGACTTGATGTAAGATAAACCTTTATCCGAGATGAACTCTGTGAAGAGCCATTAGTTTGAGGACCCTCAGATATGATAGTCTGAAGACCCCCAACAGATGCTGAGTGAAAATAAGAAATGACTACAGTTGGATAACCTACAGACCTCTGAACTTTCAGGAGCTACAGTAATATTTGGTTACTTTAATATGCACGGATTTCATTGCAATATAAGCAAAAATCAAACCAAGTGGTGTTAAATGTTGCCAAAGCATAACTAAATTTTTTTGCAACAGTTTTCAATCAGTTGGTCATTTTTTTTGTGGGTGTATGAAGTCAGTTCTCCTCAAGTTCCCACAGGTGTTATTCATGACATTAATTATCAACATGCTCCAATTTATGTCTCAATTTTTAACATAATACTCGAAATACTCCAAGGCACTCGTGTGGTGAAATGTAAAAAGCCTTTAATTAACAGGGCTACATCATTAAAATCATTTAAAAGTTTAAGTGTATCTGTTCATTTTGTTTGATTTAAAACCTCAACAAACTTTATTTTGTGATGTGTTTTGCTTGAAAAGTGTGCTTGTGTTATTTTACATTTAAAACAATCAACCGTATAATCAAAAAGTAGGTTTTCGCAGCAACGAAGAACCATTTTTCAGTGAGAACATGTTAATAATCTAAAGAACCTTTTTCCGACTTCATCAATAAACTTTTGTTTGAATGGAAATTAAAGGTTCTTCACGGAGCCATTGATGCTAATAAAGAACCTTTATTTGTAAGAGTGCGCTTTGATATTTCATATACCCTTTTGGGCCAGTGCACATACTGCAATCATAACGAGTTGCATTAAAACACTAGATGCGTCTTTAATGGCAGGAGGTGCTGTGGAATAATGTCCTGCACAAACAATGTGCTTTAAAAATAGATGACAAGGACACACGCACTCTTGATTTACACGGAGAATGAGCGGCAGCCCTTGATGAGACCAGCCAATTCATTGTCTGGAAAAGTGTGGAGCACCTGCTGCAAACCTCATAGTTTATTACTGGCAGAAATAGCCACCCTCACTCATTCATCACATGTTTATTGCGCAGTGATTTATTTCCTGGTGGACACACACACACACGTTTTCAGGACAGCTTTTTCAACGCTTGTTAAGCACGGTGGTTAATATAACTACCGTGCTTGGTCCGGCAACGTTGAACATAACGTTTTGTCTCAGGGTCACTTGTAGAATAATTTTAAAGATGATTTGTAGACCATGTCAAGACTGTTCTAGTAAAAGAAGTGGAAATTAATTGAACTCATTTGACATGCATAACTTAAACTTATTTACTCCATCAGGAATCACTTAGTCATGGCTGACACAGAGGAAGTGGTGGAGGAGGAAGTGCAGTACGTATAACGTCATTACTTTTATGTATTCACATAAATAGTGAATACTATTACTAACACGACGTACATTTTTCATATCTTCCTTAATTTCATGTGCATCTTTTTGATTCATTACCCAACTTAAAGTCAAATGTTTTTCCTTTTTCTTTTCTTCTTCTCTTTTCACCCTGTGCGTATGTTATAGGGAAGGTAAGCCAGTTTGAGATTCATGCACTATCACTAATTATGGGAATGGAGGCTGGTCCAGAGGAAGTTTCGCGTGCTGTCAGCTTGTGTGCATGTGCTATTTTAGAAACTTTAGAGACACAAGAATCGCTTTTGTCCTCGGCTACATGCCCAGGAGAATTGAGTTACTCAAGGCCGCAACTAATATCAGTAGGTCAATGTGCGTGGTGACATTGTTGCATCAAGTCGAGTATGTGAATGTCCTGCCCATGTACATTTCCCATTGTCTCAGATGTCATTCCCCCCCCCCCCCCCCCATTCGTCTCTTGTGTGCTTGTGTCCATAACGGTGCGTGAATGTAAAATGAAATGCTTGTTGTCTGCAAGTATTATGGCTCATTGGAAAAATGTAGCCTACCTCGTTTCATGACACTTTAAAAGTGAAATACTAAAATCTGAAACATTCACGTGACAGATTAAGTCAGTTTAATGTAATTTAAGTTGAAATGACTTAAACATCCAAATTGTACTTAAAAATGTAAGGTAGCAACTTTTTTTTTACAGTGTAGTAGAAGCACGTTTTCCCGATGAGCCCGAGATGATTTATGCCGTCGTTAAAACGATCACGTAAAAATCATGTTACATTCATTTAACGCATCATTTGGTCCACGCTCACATGCAAATTGCATCAGATAGGCTACTGCATTGGTGGTCTATGGACTATTTACAAGCTGTTGGGTGGATCTCAATGTTCTGACAAAGGTTATAGATGATCTGTTTGTTAACTTGATTCAGCATCGTGATTATGCAAAGACTGATCAAATATTATGCTTCTGAATGTATTTGCTACTAATCGTTATTATGTTCACACTGTAGTGGAGGAAACCGAAGAGGAAGGTAAAATTCACTGTGTGTTGTGTTGCTTTTCCTGCATGAGAATACATTTTAAAATTAACTTCAAAATATTTTCGATTTAGATAATATTAATACAACACATGTGGCTTAAAACAAAGTCGGACTAGAGTCTTTCACACACATGCATGCGGATAATTCAGTTTATTCTCACAGGTAATTAATTAATTTACTCATCCTCATTTGTGCAATTATTTCTTCCTTTCTTCTTGCATTCATTTGTTCTATCACTCCCCCTCTTGAAGTGGAAGGTAAAATTTTCATTAATTAATTTGTGCACCCATTATTTAATTGTTCATTCACTTTTTTTTATTGTTTTAGTGATATATTGCACTTCAACAGTAAATTCACCTTTTCATATAATTGAAAACAATCTTCATACAAATGCATGATATTGAAAACGCATTGCATTACACTCATTACTGTAGCCTTTCCATAATAATCGTTTCTCTTCAATAGTGGCGCCTCCATCAGAGGAAGGTAATGCATCGATCTGACCTTTATTTTGTGGTGATTTTTCTGTACATTTGCCATCACCAATGCAAGGTAATATTTAATATCTCATGTTATATTTTTATATTAGAACCAGCCCCTGAGGTGGAAGGTAATCATTCCCTCACTTGATTGTTAATACAATTATTTAAATGTTTTATGATTTTTAAATAGTTACAATAGTCAGCTATCTTTAAACCACTGGATCGACACGTATATACAAATACTAAATTCATTAATTTTAGTATTCACCATTTTAACCAAGACCTGCATTCAGGCAACTCAAGTTCAATTCATTTGCTAAGAGAATCTCTTGCCATGTCTTTTATCAAAAAAAATTATCTTTTGTCAGTCAGAATATCTGTTCCTGAATGGCAGATCTTAGTAGTTATGTTATGGTATTTTTATAATTTCTCAAACTACTAGTCTTTATAAACTAACTGATTTGCTGTTCTTATATTAGAGCCTCCGGAAGTAGAAGGTAATTATTTCAGTTGTTACGAATATTGACGTTATTCATACTTTATAATGTACAAGTGTCTGTAAAATTTCATTCTTTAACCACTTATAACTTATCTCATATCTGAACAGAGGAGCCAGAACCTGAACCAGAAGGTAAAGCTCTTCAGCTTTACATTCATTCATACAAATATTATGAACCAAACATTCAGCAAGAGTTTCCAACACATTGAGTTGCTCATTTTTTGGCACTTTGCAGCTGATTTTGTAATAGCGTGGTCTCAAGGTTGTTTAGTGTGTTCAACCTTAATGAGCAGCACTGGGTGGCCAGTGCCATCAGTTCAGTTACATGTAAATCTTACTGGCCAAAAATCATGTCTTCATGATGGACAGCTCATTTTCTTGTTAACCGATTCAAAATGTGATGATCGATAGTGATCTGAATCAAATGTTTACCATGATTACAACTGCATGATGTCTCATTGTGAAGGCTGGAGGACAAAAGCTGTTTATTTGTAAGGTTCGTATGTCATGATGCAATATATCAGCTAATTGAAATCGCATGTGTGATGATTGTGACTGTCAGAACATTGGGTCGTCACGTTCAGCCGGGCATTTGTTACAAAATCAAAACATTTATTTTGTTCTGGATTTTTTTCCTAACAACTTAAAATCGTGTCAATGCAATTAGTCTGAAATGTGAAATTTTGTCATTTTTCATTGTTCACCCAGCAGAAGCCCCTGTAGAGGAGGAGGCCGCAGGTAACTGCTCCTAAAAATCACACATTCGCTTTGGTTGATTCCCTCCAAGGTCGACAATGTGAAGTACTTTGCGTGTCACATTATTAGTCAGTGATGATTTTTTTATATATATTTTATCCCCAGATGAGACAAAACCAAAGCCGAAGTATGTTGGCATCTTTCTTACTGTGTTTATCTGCATAAACTCATATGTGAAGAATGCACAGCGTCAGTCCTCATGGGTAACACTTATTTTACAGATTCATGCAAAACATCACGGCTCCAAAGATTCCTGAAGGAGATAAGGTGGACTTTGATGTGAGTAATATGAAGTTTAAATGACATCACTTCCTGTATTCGGAATGGAATATTATGGTGTCTTGCTTACTACATTGAATTTTGTAAACCTGCACATTGGGAATGATATAGTATGCCGTTTTCATATTAGAACCATGTGACTTTATTATGTGAATGTATAATTCTGCAATTGTAATGTTTAGAGAACATTCAGATAATGTTTTCATAACTCGTAGAACATATTTTGCTAGCTGGGTGAACGGTCATCCACGATTTGCAAAATAAGCACACTTAACGCATGTTGTTGTGAATATTGAATTGATGTCAATACCTGTGTGTGTAATAGGACATCCACAGGAAGCGTCAGGAGAAGGATTTATCTGAGCTTCAGTCTCTGATTGAGGCTCATTTTATCCAGAGGAAGAAAGATGAAGAGGAGCTGATCGCTCTGGTCAACAGAATCGTAGGTTCTGCATAATCCAGAAGGGTTTCAGAATGTCTTTACTTGTGACTGACAGTGTTGTGTCTGTCTGGTGCTGTGTGCAGGAGAAGCGTCGCACAGAGAGAGCAGAGCAGCAGAGAGTCCGTGCAGACAAGGAGAAGGAGAGACAAGCCCGTCTGGCCGTGAGTGACACTCCCTTCAGCCAATAGGAAGCAGCCGTTTACCTCCACGAGGCTAAGTGCTAGAATAGAAATAGAGGAAATGAGTCAAACTCTTTCCATCGGCTCTCTCAACAGGAAGAAAAGGAGAGAAGAGAGCTAGAGGAACAGAGGAAGAAACAAGATGAAGATGCCAAGAAGAAGAAAGCTCTTACCAACATGACACACCAGTACGGAGGAATCCAGCAGAAGGTTTGAATTAAGAGATATCTAGGAAACTAAACATTTTGATCCAAAAACTTATGGAAAAGGGGAACCTAGGTGTATTAAACCTAAGATAATATGCATGTGAAAATAAGAGCCCACTGAATCAAACACCATCATTTATGTCTTGCAGGGCGAGGGTCGCAAAGGGGCGAAGAAACAGACGGAGAGAGAGAAGAAGAAGAAGATCCTGGCGGATAGGAGGAAGCCAATCAACATCGATCACCTGTCTGAAGATAAACTGAAGTAAGTCAGCGCTGAACATGATCACATCACAGTTTGCGTAAACGGCCACTGACGAAGCTTCTGATTGGTTCTCGCAGAGAGAAGGCCAACGAGCTCTGGCAGTGGATGATGCAGCTGGAGGCCGAGAAGTTCGACCTCGGCGAGAAACTGAAGAGGCAGAAATATGACGTAAGTGTTGACGTAATCAACTTCACACAACAACATAGAAAGTATAGCATGATTACACTGTCAATTGGGATTTGTATATTTCATTTTTGTTGCAAACATCATGATAACAATTTAATCTTGCCATATTGCCTTAATTTCAAGAAAACTGTCTCTTTATTTATGTTGGTATCAGCTGTTATTGTTGAAATCTTTTTAGCACAAGTCTACAGAAAGTAGATTATAAGATATAAGTAAAAATTGTTACGTTTGACTCGACATAAATCACTTAAAGTCAACCTGATTATTATTATTGTTACAATTGTTATTAACAATTGGTCATCCCTTTAAAAATGACATCAAGCCCTGCCATACACTGTAAAAGAAGATTTTTCGAAGTTTTAAATAAATCAAACATAACTATGGAAGCTTGTTTCCGCCACTGAATAAAACATTTTAAAAGATAATTGCGACTTTTTATCTCGCAATTCTGACTTTATTTCTCAGAATTGCGAGATATAAAGTCAGAATTGCATGAAATAAAGTCAGAATTCTGAGATATAAAGTCAGAATTCTGAGATATAAAGTCCGAATTCTGAGATATAAAGTCAGAATTGCGAGATATAAAGTCGCAATTGCGTCTTATAAAGTCAGAATTCTGACTTTTTTTCTCGCAATTGCGACTTTATATCACGCAATTCTGACTTTATAACACATAATTGCGAGTTTATATCTCGCAATTCTGACATCTTTTCTCAGAATTGTGATATATAAGAGATAAGTCCAATTCTAAGGGGAAAAAAAAGACGGACTTTTTTTTTTTACCTTAGAATAGTTTATATCTCCCAATTGCGTGATATAAAGTCAGAATTCTGAGATATAAAGTCACAATTGCGTGATATAAAGTCAGAATTCTGAGATATAAAATCGCAATTGCGAGAAAAAAAGTCAGAATTCTGACTTTATAACACGCAATTGTGACTTTATTTCACGCAATTCTGACTTTATATCTCGCAATTCTGACTTTAAAACACGCAATTGCAACTTTATTTCACGCAATTCTGACTTTATATCTCGCAATTCTGAGAAATTGGTCAGAAAAAAGTCAGAATTGCGAGATGTAAACTCGCAATTGTGAGATAAAAAGTCGCAATTTTCTTTTATTTATTTTTTATTTTGTGGCGGAAACAAGCTTCCATACATAACTGTAGTTCGTTTCACAAGAAAATACTACTTTTAAGTACAATTTCATGTTTAATTTAATGTGTTATTAGCCATTTCTTTGTAATTAATTGTTAAAGTTAAAAGTTAAAATGAGTTAAAATTGTTTCTACAATTTTTTTTTTTTTTTTTTTGTATATAGAAATCACCCAATAAATTAAATCAAGTCCCAGCTTACACTTTTTTCTTGTTAAATATCTGTCATATATTCACATTACGGAAGTAAAATAGTTATTTTCTGTTGACTTTAAGGCCTGGTACACCTGGTATTAAGAAGCGTTTTTGTTAGTCCAGTTGCAAGCGGATGACACTACACAGGTGTAAACAGAGTCTAAAATGTTTTAAGCTTGTCCACTTTCGACCACTTCCAGAGATAGTCAAAAACCCATTAGACCGGATTGCTTTCGTAGTGTAAACGCTCATGTGGTCAAATGTGTTCAAACAGCCACAATAGACCGTCTACTCTTCGTCTACTGACCTAATGTATAAACATTATGGGAAGCGCTCTAGCCAGACGGGATTTAAACTTTGGTAAAAGTTTGGTTTGAGGACGAAAACTTACCAAGCACAATGTTTTCTCTGCATTCCTGATTTCTAACACACACTCACTCTTGTGGCTGTCAGAGCAGAAACGAAAGCTGATGATCTCCGTATGTTTTTCCGTCGCCTCCTTTCACACTCATGTAAATTGCGTGAGCTTATTTCATCCATTAGATCGAAAAATCTGAAAAAAAAAACCTACATTTACCAGCCCATAGACCCTGCCCTCGGCGAAATCAGGACAAAAGTGGTTGAAAGTGGACAAAAGAGACAGATTAAAACACCAGGTGTGAACGGGAATGTGTCTTTCTCTTCTACTTGTGAGCCGATCGCCCAAAACTAATCTTAATACCAGATGAAAACAGGGCGTAAAAGACTGGCGCTGTGATAAACTGGCGTCTATGGCCTACCTGTCTTAAACTGTGACTTGCTTCCAGATGAATGTTCTCCAGACCCGAATCAATGAACAACAGAAGTTGTAAGTAACTGGCTGTGAGGGCGGCCACCTCACTGTTGTGTAGCCTGCTGTCAGTAACTGTTGTGGGTCAGATTTGTGTCGGGTCTGGGCTCTCGGTCGGTCGGTCGGTCGGTGAAGTCAGGTGACGTGATTGTGGCTGCAATCAGGCTACGAATCCACAGGTTTTCCCCCGATCAGCTGGTCCTGTTGATATTGTCTTTTGTGCTTAGCAAGGCTTCCGTATGTGTTCCTTACAGATCACTCAGCTACTGGCTAGAGTCAAAGATCACCAGAGGTAAGTACCCCGAGCCACACTGGTCACTTTCCCCTGGTTTCAGTGAGGTCTGGCTCAGAGGAAGGAAGCAGAGGAAGTGATGCTGTTAAAGGGATAGTTTACCTGAAAAATCTAATTCTCATATCATTCACCCTATGACTTCCTTTCTTCAGATAACAAAAAGGAAAATAAGCCACCTCTGTGAGTCCATGTAATGCCATTGAATGGGTGCCGCTTGTTTGATGCGTGGAAAAACCACACACAGCGTAATCCATACGACCACAGGGGATGAACCAATGTCTTCTGAAGCCAAACAATAGATGTAAGAAAAATACTCATATTTAACCTTTTTAACTATAAATCATTTCCTCTGATCTGCTGTCATACAAGCGTTCACAAGAGGGATGTTGTGACAGGCGACGTAAGTGCGTTGTAAAGAAGTGACGTTACTTCAGTGTTACTTTCTGGTAGGGCTGCACGATATTGAAGAAAAGTGCGATATGCGATAACTCATTAAATAATGCAATATAATAATGCTTAAAGTGTGTAAAATAACCTATTATATAACCTGCATACGTGTTTCACATTCTTTTTGTGACAAGAAAACATCCCTACAACTTCTGAAAGTGAACAGCAGTGTTTTACTAAAACATAAGAAGTTGTGTAAACCATGGGGTTTCAGGTTATCCTACATTAGGAAACTGAATAACTAAATGTAAAAATAAAACACTGCTTAGTTTTCATTGTATGAATTAAATATATACTGATTCTTATTAAAGCGACAAAAGTTATTCAGCTAAGAGCAGTGAGTGATTTTCTCTTTGTCTTTTGTTCATGACCCCAGTTATTGCAAGCCATTGCGATATACATATCGTGATATATACATTTGCGATATTTCGATAATTTCGGTATATTGTGCAGCCCTACTTTCTGGACAAACTTCACAAGGCACTTCCAGTTATGTCAATCTGAACTTGTGAACGCGCCTTGGACAGTTGGCCGGAAGCAATGGTTTACAGTTAAAAGAGTTTATAACATGAGTGTTTTTCTACATTTAGCTTCAGAATACATTGATTATTTTCCCAAAAATCTTTGTTTGTGTTTATCGGAAGGAAGAAAGAAAGTCATGTACGTCGCGGATGGCATGAGGGTGAGTAAATGATGAGAGAACTTTCATTTTTGGGTAAACCAGCTCTTTAAGCTGACCAAGACAAAGCAGTTTGGGGTTTGGTCTGCTCAACAGATCCCGCTCCTTTCAGATCCCAGGCCCGATGAAACCGTACGATCTTGACAGGTGCGAGCTCGGAGCATGTGGTTCAGCTCAATCCCAACGTCAAACGGGGAAATGTTTAGGATCTTTACACTCAATCCTAATACGACCAGTTTAAGTGGCTCCTTCCGTTCGTACTTCACTGTCCATGCCAACACATACAATACATGAATTTGTCCATAAATACACTCGTATATGCAGATAAATAGGAATTATTGTGAATTCAGGTAGATTGGGACACTTTTTGCCATTGAGATGACTGGGTAAAAGTGTCCCAATCAACCTGAATTCACCCTAAACGTTGACATAGGGAAGACATTAAATATTGATTGGACATAAATGAGAGAGACTCCAACGAAACGGTAAGTTTAAAATGAATATTTTTGCCTCTGGAGACGGAATCTGTAGGCTGAACGAGAGGGTAAGAAACACATTAGGATAAAACAAGACTGCAACATGGACTGCATGCGACTGAGTGGCACTTTTTCCTTGCATGTGTATGAAGTGCGTCTCTTCTAATTTTGCAAACTGCTATTCTCTTAACTGTCTTTTTATTTTATTTTATTTTATTTTATTTTATTTGTCACCTGTAAGGGGCCTTTCACACCGATCGCTTTTTTCTGTTCCACTGTGTTACTTTTCCATTGTTTTTTTTTTCTTTTCAATGTAAACACGTGCTAGATGGACGTCTTTAACCGTTGCTCTCCAGGTCTTTTGCAGCGTCTTGTCGTCTTTTTTTACTCGTCTAAAGCCGACTGTGTTGTCGCCTCGCGTTGGGGTAAAAAGCCGCACTTGAACACGCCGAGAGAACCACAGCCGACTGCTAGCTAGAATGCGCGTTCTGTGCCTGCGTGTGAATAAGACAACTGTCTATTTCTGAAGATATATTCCATAAAATGGAAACCAACGTTGCAGATACACAAACCGTAAATAAAGCAGTACCGTCAGAGAATGTCTAATATGGCGAGAAGTTTCACTCTCACTACACTTCCGGCTTCTGAACTGGTTGCAGTTCCACTCTGATTCCATATGAGGGCGCTCACAGGACGAGTGCAGAATGAATGGAGGTCAATGGCGGTATACCCCTCAAAATCCACTTTTCTCAGGATATAATTTTTTGTCTAGTAATTTGAATGTTGTATTCGAAAGGAGATGCAAAGAAATTACACATTGCTGGGTGTTAGATTTTTTTAGAGTCACTTATTTGCTTTAAAAAAGTCTTTCAAAATGTCAATGACGTCAGAATGCTGACGTCATTAGCAGAATGCTAGCGTGTTATGGGCAACAACAACTCAACCTGTAAGAAATCAAAACGACATAAGTACTCATTCATTCAACTTTCGACCTAAAACCCATGTTGAACTTGCAAAATCTACAATCACATCTGAGATTTCTCAACGGCAATCGGGTGAAAGAGACTAATTTAGCCGTCTAGCCCCATTGACTCCCATTCATTTTGCACTCATGGCGAGCGCCCCCAGTGGAACTCTGGTGGTACTACAACCAAAATTCGGTACAATAGGGCTTAATAGGGAGTGGACAGGCTCTCCGTAGCGTAGACGGGCTCTGGTACCGTGCTTACCGTTTTGAATATCAATCCTGCTAAACACTTTCTTTATTCCACTCCTCTCGTGTTAATGTTGAAATATTCGCCAAGGAACCCTCAGGTAAGATGACGTAACATTAGAACAGCGCTTCTATCTGTACCGTTTTGACTTTTTTGCTCGCTGTTTTGCTATTATTCTCATGCACTGACTCGTTCACTAAGCTGAACAGCCAATCAGAGTTCTCTCTCTCTCACCGACGGCCCGACGCCGATTCAACATGTCGAATCGCCCCGAAAAAAAGCATAGACGGTCAAAGAAATGGACACAGCGACCCCATTGGATTCAACGGAGAAAAGTGACGTTAATTAGAAGCACTCACTTCCTGATGGCTGAGCGCAGAGAGTCACGTGGTTATGACGCAATCGTTAGCCTATTTTTACAAAAACTGCTTCTACGGGGCCATAACGTAAGATACAAGGTAATGCAGCCTTTTATACATTTTCGTGTTTCTTTAGAAATAAATAATGGACAAATGGAGTCTTTAAACGCCTCAGATGTAAAGTTATTCGCTGTCAAAGTGACGCCAAAATGAATGGGAGTCAGTGGAATGCTAACAGCAGGTCTGCTAATCAATGGCGGCGCCCGGGGAAGCTTCAGTTTTTTCTGAAAGAACACACTTAGTCGGCCGATGCACAAAAACGGCCCGGTAGTCGGCTTGGTGTGTTCCAGGCTTTAGACGGCATTCTTAAAACATGGCGCTATATATATATATTATTTATTTATTTATTTTTTTTTTTTTTTAAAACACACCTCTAGACCTTGCGCATTCAACAGCTAAAATGCTTTCTGTGTGAACCGGTCCAGAAGCAGTTTCATTTCCATTCAAAGTATCGTCTCAGTTTTCATCAACTGTTTGTTGTCAAAATCAAGCTCAGTTTAGCCATTGCAATGTCACTGAATTAATGAAGTGCTGAATTTTGGTTAAGTTAATACATAAACTCTATTGGAAAGCATGAGGTTGTGGGGACAGGAATCATTTTTGGTTTGGGGTTTGTTGTGTTGTCACAACACAATTAAAGTCACCATGAAATCAAAACTGAGCGTAGAGTGCAATAATTGGGTTTCGGAAGTAAAAACTCCATTCATCTTCTCCATTGGGAAAATTATTTCAAATGTTAACTCATAAACCTTTAAAGACAGACCTACTGTGAGCTACGATGTTGTTAATCGATGGTATTTGCTTCTGCTGAAGCTGTCAGCCGCATTATTTCAGCTTATTTTTCATAACCGTTTAACAGAGGGATTTCTGGTGAAAAACTACATTACCCATGATGCTGTACCAAAAATTACACCAATCAGAGTCGAAATAAGCAACACGCCCCTAAAGATCCCCCCACTCCCACTCTCAAAATAATTTAATGTTTGAATATATACGCATATTTTCCAATGAACTTAAATTATATTGTTTTTATATATAATCAACATTTTTAAATCGTTTTTAATTCAATTATGGTGTTCGCAATGCTTCATGGGATTGTAATTCGTTCCCTCACAAAAGACCAACACAACTTCTGTTTCATGCCAACTTTAAGGTTTAAAATTAGCTCATGAATATTAATTTTGCAAATTAAATGCTCACCTTACTTTTTTTTTTCTTGCTAAATATCTTTTTTTTTTTTTTTTTACTCTGAAATAGGTAATATATTCATATTATGTTGTAGATAATGTAGAAGTAAAGTAGTTTGTGAATATTCCATGTTGACTTTATGGACTGGGGTTGTTGTGTTGTCACAACACGGTAAAGCCTTAGCTCATGAATATTAATTAGGCTATGCTCAGATAAACAGTCTATGATCTGAGGTCAGGTCTGTAATAGAGAAATTTGAAAACTGAAATGCATTAGCATTCTGATTAGAAATAAACTGCGCTAAAATCATTTAAATAATTTCCATAGCACACTGAGTAGCATAACGTTATGTTCTCATAGTGCAGTGGTTTAGTAGATCAGTGGATTGATGAAAGGATCAGTAATCATCTCATATGCTTATTGATATGCAGCCAAATAAAATGGTTTGATAATTATGTTTCTCTCTGCAGTGCCAAAGGTCGTGGCAAGGCCAAGGTTGGCGGCAGGCTGAGGTAAACGTGCAGCGAATCAAAACACCCCAGAGATCCAGAAGACTTTGCCACCTTCTTCACATTATGCAGTTGTAGTCATTATAAAGCCACTGTTCTGTTTGACTGCACTTTTAGAGACAGTGAAGTGACATATTTTTCAGATGTCATGCTTGTTTTTGTTTTTTGTCTTGGACACAAGTATTTATCACTAAATTTAATGTCACTTTATCCCTGCAATATTAAAAGAGTCAATTGTCTACAAAGCATCCTGGTGACTGTTTTTTAAGTTATACATTTCCAATTTGTAAAGGAAATGTTTCATTTGACATTAAGGAAAACCTGGAAAATTATTAAACCCCATATAATAAATTGATGTGAATCGCAAGCAGTCCAGAGAGAAAAGTTGCAGAGCCATTATGTTCTTGTAATAAACCAATTTAAACTAAATAGTGACCTTACTATTAAACCAATATAAGTAATAAGACTACAATGAGGATTATTTTTGTCAGGTGACCTGATAATAGAAAACACAAATTATAGAGGTAGCTACGTCAAAGGTCCAAGCTAGGATTGGCCAAGCTAGCAGCTGTAGTGTGTCAGAGAACATATTAGAATATATAATCAGGTTTTGGAGCTTCAAGATAATCTAATGCAAGGTTTGCCAGTGGATCGAGTTTTAGTTGTAAAAAATAAGTTGCAAATGTGTTGTTCACGCAGTTACCCAGAGGAGGGCGTTCAGAGTGATTCAATATTTAGCATAGTCTAATGGCTACGTTGTTTTTTTGTTTTTTTTTCAGTATCATAAATTAGATTTAATAAATACATGTTTATGTTTTCATACTGCTGCGGATCATGCAGATACGCTTATTGTCCACAAGGCGGCGCTGAAACACTGATCTGAAACTTTGAAATGCGAGTGCCTGTTTGCCTTGTCAGTAAAACAAAACTGCCTTTAAACACCATTAAATGTTTAGTCGTTGTATCATTTGAATGAATTTAAATCAAAACTATTGACAAATAGACAAACTAAAAGAATCAGATATTTCGTCACGTGTGTTGTGTGTGTTTACTCTTGAGGAGTGCGACTTTCAGCAAAACATTTGATCTGTCTTTCTTACCCCATCAGAGGAGAGCTGATCCTGACTCAGATCCTGACAAAATCATACATCAGTTTCCACATATATGAAAATTACATTTCAGTCCTCTCACCCAGACCGAAAGTTCACTTACCCAGAACACCAGTTTGGCTCTACAGTGCTGATAGAATGACAGAAACTGAAGCGCAGTTCTTCATCCGCTCCACTGGGCGGCGTGAGCGGGTTTCACTGTCAGAGCGACTCATTTAGATCCTTGACAACATTGACACTTGATGACATTCGCTACAACACGTGCAGATGACAGCTATTAATATCAAACAACTGGGAATATTTCAACAAATAAACCAATAATACAGCCCGATAAAATGCGTGAATCAAGTGTCACGCTATTCACCGGTAAGTAACTTTGCACAAAGAGAATTTCCTCAATAAAATGAGTAGCTCTGTCAGGTAATTTAGTCTTTGTTTACATTCTGCTCTATTGCTGAACTCCCTCAGACCTTCAGAATATTAAATCTTTGAATGGATCGCCACCAGATATTCATATTATAAAGTAGAATAAAAAGGAATGGTGGTTTTTGTGTCTGTTGTTGTAGTCTTACTGTAGGTAAGAATCTACTGGATTTATGTTTGTTAACTTAATAGTCAGTTTGTGTCATCATCAGCTGTGCCAATCACATGCTGAGAAAGAGAGAAACCGCGGTTAATTTCTCGCGAGAGAAGTAGCGCGATTCACATCTGTCCTCTGCTGAATATTACGAGATTTTAAAAGAATATTAAGAATTTAAACAAATTTACACAGCAAGAAGAAAATAGCTGTCTTTGAAAGAGGACAACTAAAATA
Organism: Rutilus rutilus; assembly: GCF_951802725.1. NCBI lineage: Eukaryota > Metazoa > Chordata > Actinopteri > Cypriniformes > Leuciscidae > Rutilus > Rutilus rutilus. The sequence goes on from NC_140212.1 coordinate 4,984,948, forward strand.
AAAAGTCTTGCTATATCAATGCAAGTAAAAATTGTGAAGTTAGTTTATCTTTTAAGCTCACATGTAATCATTTTATAGCTTAATCTTTTGATTCTAAAGTGTATTTATATTACCTTTATATATTTATTCCTTTAAACTGTGCGTAAAAATAAATAAACTAAAATTGTACATGTGTGATCGATTAATAGTTACATAAATAATATCTAAATCATACAAGATTATTATGTTACTAAAAGCCAGATGATTTTCTCTTTAAAAATCATTTGCTGTAGTGACCTTTAATTTGTAGTAGGAGCAGGTGGAGTGACTTCATCGCATCAGACATATGTCACTTTGCTCACAGCTGATTGGTCCAATTTCGGTTTAAGATCTCTTACCTGGAACATAACCTGCCCCGCCCGGACCAGGTTAGAGTGTAAGTTACTATGGCGATGAACTCTGCTAAAAGCCAAACCACTTTCATGGTGCCTAAAACCCAGGGTTGGTGCAAACTAAACTGAAACATAGCTGGCTAGCCACCTAAACCGGCTTCATGGTATAGGCCCCAGACCTTCTCTTACAGTATAGAAATGTTACTAATGAACTTAAAGAGCTCGCCCTCCTGTGGTGATTTTTGTGAATTACACCGTTGCAAATCGAGTTTAAAGTTTAATGAACATAAAATTATTCCGCCCTCCTGTGGTGCTTTGTGTGAACTACACCGCTGCAAATCTTTTCTTCTATCCTCTTTGTCCTTCTGTTAAAAACGTTCATGAACATGAAAGACCAGACATCCTCGTTATTTCCTCCTTCCAGAAATTATTTTCTGCACCACAGAGCTTGTATCTAATGCATGTGTATGAAGTAACTTAGGCTCAGGCTTTGTAAAAGATGATCTGTATCTGTGGGATTTAAACATGTTTCTGTTGCTGCTTCATGATCCAAAGTCTCAGATGTGATCTCGCCACTATAATCTGACGAGAGTAAAGTGCAGTTCTTCATCCGCTCCACTAGGCGGCAGAAGCGGGTTTCTCCTTCAGTCATGATGCTTGATGACAATCATAACAACACATGCAGATCCTGCAGATGAGAAGATGACAGCTCTTAATGTCACTTTAACAGCGCATATTCCGGCTCAACTGCAAATAAAACCGACAGACAGACGGATAAAATGTGGGTAACTTTTCGTATAAAGTCAATTTCTCTTGTCAAATGACCTGCACGAACTACATAGCAAATCAATCGCTAGTTGTAGCGTTACCTTTTTAGTCTCTGAATGAATCGCCCTCTGATAGTCACACTATAAAGTGTAATAAGAAGGTCTCAGTTGATATTGCAGTGTTTTCTGGATTGATGTGAGAGTCAGCAGGAGTTGTGTGAAGCTCTGATGTTCTCCTGTTGCTTCATGCTTTTCTTCTTCCTGTTATGACTGGGATATGAGAGTAAAACACAGCCTTTAAAATGGTATTTTAATTCAAAATGTCATAATACTACAGGCATGAAACAATGAAGTCAAGAGCAGTGTTTAGACGCTTTGCTCATGGTTTTCATTGTGTATAATTTCTGTAATCTTGCTCTGATGTTTTGTAAGTCTGGCATTCTTTGAATGAGGTGTTAGTTTTAGTTCAGTTCAGTGTTTTCTTCATTCTGTGGCCTGGAAGACAGTAATTGAATTAATAGTATCATCAGAACTAAAACGAGACGATTGATACAGCATTACTGATTTATAAAAGATTTCATTTTAGACTATTTATAAATTCTGATTTTTTCTCTTTTTTTTTTTTTTAGATATACTGTGTGTAATGACGTCTTTGTTTATGCCGTGACTCTACAGAATCGGTAATGTGTTGTGGAGCGTAAACGCAAAAGCTAACGCAAACGCTAGTGCTTCGGACACCACAGACCACTGCCAAACCAGGCGATCGCAATCCATCATGCACACTTCTCCGAGGGAGGCCGAAAGTGCGAAAACCACCACATTCAAAACTAGCTTACCAGCAAACGCTAGTCCTGACGCCCGCGCTTCAGACACCACAGACCACTGCCAAACCAAATCAAGCCCTGCACCAATTTTGACGAGTGTCGAAGTCACGCATATTGATTTTAACTGCTATGGTGGCAAGAGCATAACATTGAACTCCTCAATGTCCTTTAGGACTGAGTATGTCTCAAGTTCGTTACCCAAAACAGAGGCTTCGGAGAGTCATCTCAACAACTTTGGCGGCAGATCAAGAATCGTGAGTATACCTGAACCAATCCACAGAGCCCGATCCAGAACCTTCTTCGTGGTGAAAGAGGACAACTCGAGTTCGAACAGGATTGCAAAGGAAGACTTACCCAAGAGGAAAGCGTCGCTCTCAGAAGTACCTGTGAGCAGATCCAACGTTCATCCGCCCACTGAGACCCCAAGTCCCACCGGGTCACAGTCCCTGGAGATACGCCCCAAATCCTTGCCAAAGCCATCCTTCCGTGCTCAGGGAATAACGGTCCAGTTTTCTGGGAGAGGAACCACAGATGAGGCCAGGCATAATGCACTAAGCAAACTAGGACTGCTGAGGGACTCATCTTAAACGCTCACATGATGCTGTGGCTCTGTGGTGTAGACAAGCATTTGAGAAGTTATAATTCAACCAGTGCTGGGTTGTAAGGAATTCTTACTGGAATTGTTGTAAGATTACTTACAATATTTAGTCTGCTACTGAACTACTTTTATTGACCTAACTTGTCAAAACAGGTAGATTTGAACAAGATAATCTTATACCATATTGATGGAAAAACTCACAGAGAAAGGAAACGTGTCCCATTACATTATGTTAGGGTTTCCCAAACAAGGGTTCGTGAAGGAATTTCAGGGAGTATCTATGCTCATGAAAAATTTATAGTTTTTTTGCAATGGGGGTTGAATAATTTCGATTGCAACTGTATACACACACAAAACAATATTGCCATTACCTTGTTTGCAAGATGTCTAGTGTTCAGAAGGTCCAGATTTATGACCATCTGCTGGACAGCAGCAAGTCTTTTTGATTGAGTTTAGAGGAAGAAGTCACAGCTAACACTTGTTTGGACTGAGCTTGTTTTGTCTGCTTAGGAGTTTTGAATCAAAATCAAGAATCCAATAAGTTCTGATATCTTTAGCAAACACAAACTCAGCATTCACATTCATCTCAGAGGTAATCGCTCAAGTTCTACATGTTGCTTTGGAAGCGCATGGCCTGGTTTCTGCCATCTTTGCTTCATGGTCACATGGTTCCACAACATTGTTTTGAGCCAATCACCAGAGTCCTAATTGTCATGTGACTAATCACTCCATATTTGAACTCCTAAAACATTGTTACGATTCCTATACATCTACTATAATGTCATGACGACACATACTTTTTATTATAGACTCATTTTATTTTGAAAGATAAGTGCACCAGGAGAACTGTCGGAATTGAGTCGTCTTTGGTGGTTCAGTGGTAGCAGTTCCGTCACTAAGATAAAAGGTTACCGGTTCTGTTTCAACTTGTTGTTTTATACAATTTCAGACTCAGTTTCGAAAGATAAATGAACCAGGAGAAGTATCAAAAGCGTGTTGTCTTCAGTGGTTCAATGGTAGTGGTACCATTACTAAAGTATGAGGTTGTCGGTTCTATTCCAGCTTGTTGTGGTTTTATACAATTTCAGACTCAGATTTCGAAAGACAAACATACCAGAGAACTGATTTAATTGTGTGGTTAAATGGTAGCGGTACCGTCACTGAAGCGAAACGTTTCCGGTTCTATTCCAACTTGTTGCGGTTTTATACTCTGTTGTGATTTCAGACTCTGTTTCAAAAGACAAACGTACCAGGAGAAGAGGCAAACCTGTGTTGTCTTCAGTGGCTCAATGGTAGCGGTACCGTCACTGAAGCGAAAGGTTTCTGGTTCTATTCCAACTTGTTGCGGTTTTAGACTCTGTTGTGATTTCGGACTCTGTTTCAAAAGATAAACGTACCAGGAGAACCGGCCAAACTGTGCAGGCGCTGGTGGCGCAGTGGTGGAGTCATGGTATCACCTTCCCAAGGTCCATGGTTCAAGCCCGGGTCAGGTGTCTGCACACCCAGAAAACCAAAGGGGGGGGTAGTGTGTGTGTGTCCCCCCCCCGAGGTTTCGGAGTGCCTGTCGCTGTGGTTATGCTGCTTTGTAGTTTATGATTTGCTACGTTTAATAATATAATAAATTAAAAACCTTTATTATTTAAAACTTTTTTTTTTTTTTTTTCTTCCTTTCTTCCTTCTTGGACTTTTTTTTCTTTTTTGGACTTTGGCTTTTTTTCTTTTTTGGACTTTTTTTCACTTTTGTTTTAGAAAAGTAACTTAGTTACTTTAAGTAACTAAGTAACTGTTACTTAGTTTAAGTAACTTAGTAACTGTTACTTAGTTACTTTTAAAAGTTACTTAGTTACTTTAAGTAACTTAGTTGTTAAAAGTAACTAGGTTACAAGGTTACTTTAAGTAACTTAGTAACTGTTACTTAGTTACTTGAAGTTACTTTTAAAAGTTACTTAGTTACTTTAAGTAACTTTTAACATAAGTTACTTTTAAAAGTAACTTAAAGTAACTAAGTAACTTAAAGTAACAAAGTAACAGTTACTAAGTTACTTAAAGTAACCTTGTAACCTAGTTACTTTTAACAACTAAGTTACTTAAAGTAACTAAGTAACTTTTAAAAGTAACTAAGTAACAGTTACTAAGTTACTTAAACTAAGTAACAGTTACTTAGTTACTTAAAGTAACTAAGTTACTTTTCTAAAACAAAAGTGAAAAAAGTCCAAGTTACAAGGTTACTTTAAGTAACTTAGTAACTGTTACTTAGTTACTTGAAGTTACTTTTAAAAGTTACTTAGTTACTTTAAGTAACTTTTAACATAAGTTACTTTTAAAAGTAACTTAAAGTAACTAAGTAACTTAAAGTAACAAAGTAACAGTTACTAAGTTACTTAAAGTAACCTTGTAACCTAGTTACTTTTAACAACTAAGTTACTTTTAAAAGTTACTTAAAGTAACTAAGTAACTTAAAGTAACTAAGTAACAGTTACTTAAGTTACTTAAAGTACTTAAGTTACTAAGTAACAAAGTAACAGTTTCAAGTAACTAAGTAACAGTAACTAAGTAACAGTTACTAAGTTACTTAAAGTAACCTTGTAACAGTTACTTTTAACAACTAAGTTACTTTTAAAAGTAACTTAGTTGGTAACTTAGTTAGTTTCACAAAAGTGAAAAAAGTCCAAAAAAGAAAAAAAAGTCAAAGTCCAAAAAAGAAAAAAAAAAAGAAGAAAGGAAAAAAAGGTTTTAAATAATTAAGCTTTTTATTTATTAAACGTAGCAAATCATAAGCGCGAAGCAGCATAACCGCAGCGACAGGCACTCCGAAACCTCAGGGGACACACACACACACACACACTACCTGTGTGAACTTCTGACAGTTCTCCTGGCTAGTCTAGTTAAGTTAGTTAACTTAATTTGTTTATTAGCAATTTAGTCATTGCTAAACTCAACTAAGCCTATTTACACTTTACCTATTAAACACTCACTTATGTTTTAAACTGTTAAATAGAAGTCAGCTTATCAAAATTTATATATTTATAATTCAAAATGTATTGTTTATAATTGTGTCTGTGCTTAAGGATCAACTGATGGAAAGAACTCAGATCTTTATGCAAGAAATACCTCAAGAGTTCTTTCTAGCCTCTCTTTATGATGTTCAGCAGGCAGTTTATATGATAATGTTGTGTTTTATATTCTCTCGATGTTGAGTTGTGGGTTCCCATCGTTTTCTTTTTGAAAAGCAAGTGATGGGAACTTAAATGGGTGGGGAAGGGACAGGGAGTGAACATTTTTACATACAATTAATATAGAGTCCCCTGAAGAACTGTCCAAAAAAGCCACTTTACGATTTGTTGAATTGTGCAACTTAAAAAGAAAAAGAAAAACATACGCATGTTGAGCATGCAGTACACATGAAATGCATCTGTTTATGTGCCATGCCATGCACCTTATTCTGTATCAAGACACAATTTTTATTGGACAATACAGAGGAGTTTATTACAGAACATTACTTCTGACAAATCATATAAAGGGATATAGCAAGATATGCTGTTTTTTTTAACACCAAACTGCATGATACTGAAACTCTCCACATTTTTTGTTGTAAGCCCTGAGACTGAAACCTCCGTCAAGACAAGCCAAGCTTCGGCCAATGAGAAAAACGTTCAGCACATTAACCTGATATGCAGGTTTGCATCTGAGGACTAAGCTGAAGCACAGAAACACTGCCTGCACATCAGACGGTCAGAAAGCAGCATTTTAGCCATCGATTTTCAGATCCTTGGCCACGAGCATCGCTGTGACGGGGTGCATTGCTCCACGGTGCTCCTTAAAAGTCTTCACTGCCTCGTCGCTGTACTTGGAGAAGTTGTAAACTTCCCTAAAAGAGAAAGAGAGAGAGAAGGGTCAGTAAGTGCACTTTTGAAATGGTCTTGAAGACCAGCTCTCGACAGTTAAAAACAGAAGTTTAGGCAATGTTTTGTTGCTGTTTAGGCAATGTTTTGTTGCTCCTGTCAGCAAGGAAATTACAAAACTTTCTGTAACGTCCTGTTCCTTTTGGCCCATTTTCAACAACTGACCCTACTTATTGCTGTTGCTGTTTTTGGTCCAATCATGGACTTCTCAGAACAAATGAATGAATTTACTTAAAGAGCGGGCGAGTGAATTTCATCCTGCCCTGTTCGGTAGCCATCTTCAGCGCCAGGGGAACAGCTTCCTCCCAATGTGCCCTCACACAGACACGCAACCACCTGCATAAACACAAACAATCTGACATGAAACACTGAAATATGTGATGATCAGATAATTTAAAGAAACAGGTCTGCTGCTTACCTGAAGCGAACCTCGGAGTTTTTAACACTGTTCAGCTGGTAGACCTCCTGCATCTTCTTCACATGGGACAGAGGAAGCGGCTCCTGATACAGGCAATAATCAGAGGAAACAGACAGACACGTTACAAGACTACTTCTGCTTTCTGTTCCTCTCTGTCTTTTGATCTGAAGTGCTAAAATGTGTTTGATATGGTACAACGTGACTTATTCTGCATAAACATAATGGGGCATCACAGACTAAATTAGATCTTTAAATTTTATTCTTTAAAAGTTAAAAATGTAATTTAATCCATAATAAACATCATAGTATAAACATGTAAACAGGTTTACATTTAAAATGTACGATTTTATGTGTGGTTTTATAGATACACTACTGGTCAAAAGTTTTTATGTTTTTAAAAGAAGTTTCTGCTCACCAAGGCTGCATTTATTTGATAAAAAAAAACAGTAATATTGTGAAATATTATGACAATTTAAAATGACTGTTTTCTATTTTAATATATTTTAAAATGTAATTTATTCCTCAGATGAAAACTGAATTTTCAGAATCATCACTCCAGTCTTCAGTGTCACATGATCCTTCAGAAATCATTTTAATATGCTGATTTTATGCTCAAAAAAAACATTATTTTCAATGTTGAAAACAGTTGTGTACAATTTTTTTTTTTTTCAAAATTCTTTGACGAATAGAAAGTTCAAAAGAACAGCATTTATTTAAAATAGAATATTTTTTAACATTATAAATGTCTTTACTGTAACTTTTGATCAGTTTAACTCATCCTTGATGAATAAAAGTATTGATTTATGTTATTTCTTTCCCCCCAAAATACAATTTTAATTCTTACTGACCCCAAACTTTTGAACGGTAGTGTTTAATGTTACAAAAGCTTTCCATTTCAGATAAATGCTGTTCTTCTGAACTTTCTATTCATCATAGCATCATGAAATAAACATGTAAAAAACTGTTTTCAACATTGATAATAATCAGAAATGTTTCTTGAGCATCAAATCAGCATATTAGAATGATTTCTGAAGGATCATGTGACACTGAAGACTGGAGTAATGATGCTGAAAATTCAGCTTTGATCACAGGAATAAATTACACTTTACTGTATATTCACATAGAAAACAGCTAATCAAATCAAATTTGATCAAAAATCAGCAAATCTTTAATCAAATAAATGCAGCCTTGGTGAGCAGAAGATGCTTCTTTTAAAACCATTAAAAAAATCTTACCAATCTAAAACTTTTGACTGGCAGTATATGTTACATTTACATTTACATTTATTCATTTAGCTGACGCTTTTATCCAAAGCGACTTACAATTGCTATATATGTCAGAGGTCGCACGCCTCTGGAGCAACTAGGGGTTAAGTGTCTTGCTCAGGGACACATTGGTGTCTCACAGTGGATTCGAACCCGGGTCTCTCACACCAAAGGCATGTGTCTTATCCATTGCGCCACCACCACCCGCATGTGATTTTATCTTGCAGATTCAAGACAAAACAGGATGCAAACAAGATATTGTGGTTCCTAGATATGATCAGGTCCCAGTTTTAACTTATTTAGTACCTCTTGGAGTAACAGAGCCACAAACTCAATGAGTTGAGGAGAGTTTAATTGCTTCACATCTGCCTCAGTGAAACTCGTTAGGTCCCCTTCTTTTGCCTAAAATGCACGAACACACAGAAAGAGGAAGAGAGGGGTTTGTCTTAAACTCAATGTAATTTAGAGAAGCTTGAAAACTTAAGTGTAGTAGGGTAGGAAATGTTTTCATAAACACTTTTTGACAGAAAACACTGGTTGAACTCTCTTCACATCCTGCTAGCAATCAATAATAGAAGTTGTATAGATATAAAAAAAAAAAAAACTGTACATATATCTTTTGTGGAAGTCTCAGGACCAAAAAATGCAATGTTTAAATCCCTTTATTTCGTTTCATACAGCTATGCAGAGTTGTAGACAGTTTACAGTTCCTTCTGAACCAAAACAACGAGCTTATGCTGCGTTCATGCCATAATTAATAGATTGACAATAATTAATTATAAAAATGAATAATTAATTAACAACCCTTGACAGTCTACTCGGAGCCGTTCATGTCCTCGGACTCAGAATTATGCGTTTCTATGTCAACACTATCAACGGCGAAATGAATCTGCTGGAGTCAGGTGATACAAGTCAGAGCTCTAAGTTGTTTATGTTCATTATTCTTGTAATGTTACGTGCTTTGAGACACGAGGTAGTTTAACGCCGTCTCTTGTGACGCTTTGCAGACTCTGCTCTGGCTGCTCATGTGTTTTGAAGGAGGTCTGGCTTTGGAGACGCTCTGAAGGGAGGGTGGGATCTTATGCTTTCAAAGCTAGTTTTCTATTGCTAGCCTCTGGGAAGTTGCCTACCCTACCTTTAACAGGAGAAAGACTCACCTTCACCCATCTCTGGCACAGAGCAGTGCAGGCATCGGCCATAGTGGTGTCATACCTGTGCACAAAGAGGCCACAAACACATTTTTTTGTGGACTTTCCAGAGACATAATGATTTTTTAATGATTTCTGGTATTGCTATCCATGGGGGGACATTTTGTCCTCACTACGTAGGGAATACCTGAACCACACACACACACACACACACACACACACACACACACACACACACATCCAAACATGTGCTCTGGTGCTCACTGTGGTTTGACGGGGGGCATTCCTGGTGTGTGCATCCATCCATTCCAGTCCACTTTATTCAAGATGTCCACCTGACAAAGAGACAAACAGAGACATGGAGCACACAAAAAAATATTGTATTAATAGAACATAAGAGATGGCATGAACATTAATTAAAAGAACTAAAAAAAAAAAAAAAAAAAACTAAAGAAAAGCTAATGGGATTTTAATCAATTTTATAATCCAAAGTATATACTTTTTTTTTTTTTTTTTTTTGAGGAAAATTTAACATCCAATAGAATCTTATTTGATTTTCACAGGATATTAGTTTGATCCCATCATGAATAATTCTAAAAGACACATTCCATTAGCAGTCTTTTTTGACAAAAACCTGGGACGAATATATTAGTATGTGTATTCCTACTTTACCGAGCTTTACTGGGCAACTTGCATAAAAAATTATGCATGTATATATTCAAGTACATAGTGTATTAGTTCTCACCTTGTCTTTGAAGTAAGTGAACAGATAGTTCTTCCATTCCTCTGTGGTTACACTGCCATAAGCAAACAGCTGAATGTAAGATTTTACGAATCCCATGAAGACCTCTATAATTAAAGGCAGAGAAAGCTTGTTTATCCTTTCATTTTTTTTTTTTAAACATATACATACATACATAAATATATATACACAGAATATTACACACACTATTAACATATAATAATTTATATAATGATAAGGATTTAAATTCTGCAGCAGAATTACTAAACAACAGTCTGCGCAAAACAGCAGTGTTTTGTAAGCTGCAGTGTTAACTCTTGTCTTACTTAAAGTAGATTTGGCACATTAAACTGGAAGAGGAGCAAGTATTTTGTGTGTGTACCTGGACCTCCCATCAGTTCCTCCAGATGATAAAGCAGAGCGAATCCTTTCTCATAGGGCACAGAGGAGAAGGCTTCATCCGTGTTCACCTCATGCAGATTTGGGACCAGGTTGGTGAGGACATTATTCGCCCCAAACTGCTTCACCTACAAAATGATACAAGAGTGTATTACTTTACCAGTAAATTGCAACAGGAATTTGCCAAATAGACATTAATCTTATGTCTCAAAAACTAAATTGCAAGGTCACAAATATAGTCGACACAGCACATGCATGTAAATGCATTTTTAAACAGTAATTTTCTGTGAGGATCAGATAACTATTCAGCATCTCTGCTGGGTCAGCAGATCAGAACATCATGTATGTGAGATATCTATCTGAATAAGCTGAGAACATGTTAATATTTGTCCATTTTTCTGTATGTGTGACTCACAGACTCTTGAAGTTCTTTCCATCCTCCGATGCCTTTAAACTGTCTGAGCTGTTCACTCTCCATACACCTGGCAATCATTCTCTCGATATACACCGTATGACCCTCGTTCAACCTGCAGAGAAAGTTCACTTGTTACAGATTAAAGGAGTCATATATTATAGAAAACAGGATCTAGCCTAAGGCTAGATGATCAATCGAAAAGTAATCGAAACCTAAATTCAGAACCTCTAACTGACGTAAAAGTCATGTGTCTGACAACGCCATGAAGCCAGATCACTTTCGCTTATTCGTCCTCACTAAAGTTTGTCAATTGTATGTGTTTTAAGGATTGCCAGTTTGAACATTCAAGCGAGTTTAGACCATCGGATGTGTATCATTATATTGAACTAATGCGCTGATATATTGTGGCACACGAACACTTACAGACAGTAGCTCGCACAGAGAAACACAGGTGTGTGTGTGTGAATAAGTGAGATTTAGATTTTAGGTCAAATTGTCCAGCCCTAGCCATTTTGAGATAAAATAGTTCAGTGTACTTGTTCTATTACAACCAAAAGAACATCACGGGAGGTGGACACTGGGTGCATATTTAACATATTCTGATATTTACATATGCAGGGAAAGTTCAATGTGTCGGACTGACCAGAAATGCTCCCAGTTCCTATTGGTCACCAGGTTCCCAGTCCAGCTGTGGGAAATCTCATGAGCGATGACCTGCAGCAAAACCATAAGCACAGACCATGTTCACATTAGCAGAAGATAAGTGGCTTAGAACAAATGCTCATTAACCTAAAAACGGTTTCAATAAAAAAAAAAAGATGACTTACACCAGCAAGGGACCTGTCTCCAGCCTGAAAAAGAGCACAATAATGATGTTACAAACACTTTTGTTTCTAATTATTAAAAAATCGTATTGACTCCACACTTTTGAGCAATAGTGCATGCAATATTTTAATACATTTCTCTCCGCTTTATAAATTTTGCGTGCAGCTGAAGTAGAAGTAGACCACATGTAGAACCTTTATCGACTGTGGTTGATGATCTGTTACTTTTAGTCTTTGATTGTGGCTTTTGATATGTCTATGTGGATGCATCTACTAACTGCAGAAGTCTACAAGTGCATACAGAACATGTATAAAGGGGAATTATACAGACCAGTACAGTAGGGGTGACAAATGTCAGGCAAGGGTTCTCCATGCCCCCGTATGGAAAAGACGGAGGCATCACCAGGAGATCATACTGGCCCCACACATACGGCCCTGCCAGACTCTCAGCCGTCTTCAACATGGTCTCAGTCTAACGAAGCATAAGAGTAAATCTTCATCTGTTAACCACATCAGATAGCAAATGCAAGTCATGTGTGTGTGGTTTCTAAGTTAAGTAGATAGTGAGCGCCTTTACACGCAAGTTCTTAATTCGATTATGCTTAATAAGCTAATAATGCATGTGTCCATGTAAACGCCTTAAAAAGTGCAATAAGTGATTTCTGAGAAACATCGTTGATATTTGAAATGAACCCCAAACAAACACAGCCTTCCCTTCATTGCTCCGCCCCTAAAATGCACGAAGATGCAATGCAAGAGTGGATGTGCTTCACAGCTGAAGCAAAGCACTTTTTAATCAACGTTTCTCAGAAATCTGCACATTTAATCTGTTTTCTTTATCGGAGTAAAGTCATAAGCATAAGCATCAGAGTAAATCGCCATAAGCAGTCCGCTGGCATGTAAACCTGCGCTCGGTCGGCTTATTGAAGTGCGTGATATGAAACAGGAAAGCGTCCTAACTCTGAATTTGAGCGCACCCACACAAAGCGAGCATTTCGCAGTAGGGAAGGAGGAAACATCTCAAACTCCGACTCCCAAGAAATGCTAAAAATATTTTCACTTATTAAAAATAAGTGGTTCAGTCAAAACACTGCTTCTTTATTTAACATCACATCTCACAGTGGAATACCTGGGCTCAAATACACGCATGATTAGGTTTACCAGGGAATACCTTGATATTTTTTTTTAAGAAAGTCTTGTGAACGCAGTTTACTAAATATTGCCAGGTTATTGTTTTGCATGTAAACCAGGACAATAACTGAATTCAATAGGCTGATTTTTGGGAGTTAGCAGCATATTGGTGTTCATGTAAACGTGTTCTATGTGTTTATCACAATCTCTTCATGTGCTGAAAACCCAGAATCCTCATCTCACCTCTGAAAACTCAAACGCTGCCTCATTCAGATACTCCTTCTCAGACCAAACTCTGGACCGGGGACCGATTTCCCTGAAAGCCACAAGCAATGATTATTTACACCTGATATGGAAGCCGTGCGCAGCAATTTTAAATGTGAAAACCAAGTTCACAAAATGAACTTCTTCTGAGAAGCGGATGCTTTCTTCAGGCCACAGGCTGGTGTGATGTTCTTGGTGTGAAGTAAAATAAGTGAGAGACATTTGTTTGCCCACATTGCAAATGCTTAAAGTGGCCATATTCAAGTCAATTTACAATGTAGGTCTACAAAACACCAAATTCCACCCTTTTAAGGCCCTTAAAATTGCACCTTATTGTTCTTTTAAAGACATCTATATCTAAATGGCCTCTTATGATTGGCTAACCTCTTTGGATGTGAAATAGGTAACACTAGCCACAACTAAATGCTGAACACTGAATATGTAAACTTGGTGGTCATATGCAAATATAAGCATGGTGACATCAAAACCATGACAAAAAAAAGAAAGTAGATGAGAGGAAGAACAACAGGAAAAGGATCACCTGCTTTCCAAAGCGCCAACTACAATGGCAATGAGGTAAGATGGCATGGAGACCTGCAAGAAAGAAATAGGCATTTTTCATTTTTGATATATATTTTGAGATTTATTCTAATTTGGAAATCAACTCTCCATTGAAGAAGAGGAAGAGGCACTGACCGGCTGTCTGAAGCGATAGATGACCCGGCTGCTGTCGCTCGGATCTGGTTCCTGACCATCATGCAACGCACTCATCAAAGCCACCAGCTCTTTGGGGACAGACACCTGAGAAACAGTCAAATGTACCCAGTGTTACCGGCAGAACAACTGTGGATTTTAATTCGTATGATTTTCCTTTCAGTTTCGTTTTTTTTTTTTAGATTGTTGCAAGCACTTCATTGCTGCTTCATTGAGTGTATGATTAGTTCTTTGAGCTTTTCAATGCATGTTACCTGGGCATAATATGTGTGCTTCACTGATGGAGTGTCCTGACAAGGCACCATGGTCCTACAGTGAGTGGCCTGTTTTGAGTAGACAGAGTAAATTAAAAAAGTAAGAGAAAATGGAAAACAATCATACAATGGTTTAAAACTGAACATTTGGGATTGAGTGAATTTATATGGAATAGAACCCCAAAAAAGGGAAAATCCCATGTAGTTTGCTTATAAACTGACAACCACAACTTTAAAATATCAGATGAAAATACTGGAAAGTTCTAGGACTAAAAATATGATTATAAACAGTGTTATTTAAGTATTATTGACCCTGTTTAAGGCTGGTATTAAGATGCGTTTTGGTCAATCGGATCACAAGTGACATTCCCGTTTACACCTGGGGTTTTAATCCATCTCTTTTGTCCACTTTCAACCACTTCTGTCCTAATTTCTTCGAGGGGAGGGTCTGTGGTTGGGTAAATGTATGGGCTTTTTCAGATCTTTCGATCTAATGAACGAAATAAGCTCACGCAATTTACATATGAACACGGAAGGAGACGACGGAAAACCACACAGAAAGCCGCAGCTCTAATCTGCTCTGAAAGCTGCAAGAACTACAACGAACGCTGAGTGTGTGCTTCCCATAATCTTTATGCATTAGGTCAGTAGACGGTCTTTTGTGGCTGTTTGTGGCATTTGACCACATAAGCGTTTACATTACTTCTGGAAGTGGTCAAAAGTAGACAAGCTCAAAATGGTTTAGAGGCCTTTTTTTTTTTTTTTGTAGTTCAAGTTAAACTGAATGAAAATGAGAAATGTTGAAATAAGCTTAAATAAAATAGTTTTAAGTTTTTATATATATATTTTTTTTGGTAACACTTCACAATAAGGTTCATTAGTTAACTTCCTTAGTTAACATGAACTAAGAATGAACAATACTTCTTCAGCATTTATTAAATCTTAGTTCATATTATTAATTAACATTAACTAATACGTTATTAAAATCAAAGGTTGTATTTGTTAACATCAGTTAATGCACTGTGAACTAAGACGAACAAACAATGAACAGCTGGATTTTTAGTAACTAACATTAACAAAGATTAATAAATACTTTAACAACTGTTTTGCTCATTGTTAGTTCATGTTAATTAATGCATTAATTAATGTTAACTAATAAACCTTATTGTAAAGTGTTACCATTTAATTTTATTTCAGTTAATGTTTTTTTTTTTTTTTTATGGTTTTAGTTTTAGC
The DNA here is from genome assembly GCF_951802725.1 of Rutilus rutilus. NCBI lineage: Eukaryota > Metazoa > Chordata > Actinopteri > Cypriniformes > Leuciscidae > Rutilus > Rutilus rutilus. The sequence goes on from NC_140212.1 coordinate 5,000,220, forward strand.
ACTGTACTTTAATTAAACGCACACTTCTAATCAAACAAACACTTGGTAGAGATAGTTTTAAAAAGGTTTAGTGGAATGGCTCTTGATAGACATTTCGTGATAAACGTGTGAAGCAGAAGAATGATGTAACACTTTGGGTTGTATTGCAAGATTGCACAAATGATAATATTTCAAAGAAACTTGCACCCATCTTCACATGCACACACAGGGTGGTTGTGGACAGATGAGAGATGGCGAGGAGGTACCTGGCACTGGCTGAAAAGGTATGGCTGTTTCTTCCCAGCAGTCTGTATGGGGGACAGCCACTGCAGAGCTGTGGCACTAGGAGACGTCTCATATTCAATCTCCACAATCACGTGCTGCCCACTGAAACACACACACACACGCTGAATTTAAAAGGGCTGTCAAAGTTAATATGTGACCCTGGATCACACAACCAGTCATAAGTCGCACGGGTATATTTGTGGCAATAGCCAACAATACATTGTATGGGTCAAAATTATCCATTTTTCTTTTATGCCAAAAATCATTAGGATATTAAGTAAAAATCATGATCCATGAAGATATTTTGCACATTTCCTACCTTAAATATATAAAAAATATATTCTTGTGAGTGAGTGCAGCACAATCACCAACAGAAATGGACAAGTTTAAAGGCGATTTTCTCAATGTTTAAATTTTTTTGCACCCTCAGATTCCAGATGTTCAAATAGTTGTATCCCGGCCAAATATTGTCCTATCCTAACAAACCATACATCAATGGAAAGCTTATTTATTCAGATTTCAGATGATATATAAATCTCAATAATAATAATAAAAAATACCCATAAGACTGGTTTTGTGGTCAGGGGTCACATATGATTTACTTAAATATTAATTACGTGTTTAAAGCCGCATTTATGTGGGCAGCGAAAATCATATCGGAAATAACTTGGATGTTTGAGAAAAAAAAAAGAAAGAAAAAAAAAACAGGAATCTCTTACAGTACAGAACAAGTTTGTGGCTTTACCGGGACAGTTCAAAAGGCAGGGTGATCTCCAAAGGGGATCCTTTAAATTTATGCTGGGCCCCCAATGCAAACTGTGCAGCCTGGCCATTTGCAGAAACCTTAAAGATCTTCAGGTCCTTTGAGTCCAAAGTCTAGAAAGATAGCGAGAGAGAGAACAGCATGTATGTCTTTATCTGTTAAAAAAAAAAAAAAGACATTTAATGATATAATAACGCAAACTGTCCATTTACTTTCTGCTTACAGAACACCTGAATAGTATATCTGCATACCGATCATTATACAGACTGAAAGGATGTTGTTTACTGAATATTTTGGCAATGCCTTGCCTGCCTTTTGGCATTTGATAGTAGCCTAGATATTATACTGTGCATGTCACATCTTGTTAAAACAAGCCATGGGAATCCATTTCTCATATATGGTTGCACTGCACAACCCTGAAATGCAAAATCCATTAGCAGTTATACAAGTACATTTTTATCTGAAAGCTGAACCTGTCTGTCAAGCTCAGATAAAAAGTCTATGAATGTGATCTGACAGCTCCTGAAATCAAAGTTCAGCCAGGTGAGGTGCAGTAAACCAGGTACACAGTCCGTGACTTAATACACCTCATTAATGAAGACATATATTTGACATAATTGGTAATATGACCATCAAAGCATATGCGCATGCATTTACAGAAGATGATGGTTGAATAAATGTATCAAATTCATAAACAAGAAACTTTGAATGCAAGTCATCAGGTTACGTGACGGATATCATCATTACTGTATCAAGTTCAAGTAAATATGTAACCTAGTCCTGATCTACTGTTACTTTATGACAGACAGTTTTGACATGTATCGCTAAATAACTAACAGTAGTATCTATTTTAATTACTAGTGTTACTAATTCAATAGCGACTAGCACCTTTTTCGATTTGACTAGTAAAAATCTATTAGATATTCCACTTAATAAGAATGAATCAAAGCAACAAATGCATAATAAAATCATACAGCACACTGCATCTTACTCATGCAGATGTGTGTATGTGATTTGCAGTGATTAATAGTCAAGCAAACAGAATCATGAAAACTGTACCAGAGAAGAGAATTTATCCTCCAGAACTTCCACAGTCAGGGCGACTTTCCCTTTGAGCACATGCCTTTCAAAGTCAACATGGTAAATGAGATTTAAGTGCTTGGTAGAGCACTTGGAGATGGAGGAGAACGAGCTGGGGTCTGACACTGGAGCCATGGTTGAGACAGAGAACAGTCAGCTCGCGCTGCCACTAGAGTTTTAACCATAGACAGTCACGTGACGTGATACCGGGTTTGTTGTAGTTGTAGTTTTATATCCTGCTCTGCTCTCAAGAACGATTAACTACTGTCCTCTAGCGGCTGAGGGTGTTTGTACAACTTAAAAAAAAAAAAAAAACATTGATGTCTGTCGTCAGCAGGGTCGTTGTTTTATACCCATAGGTATGGTGGGTAATTTAATACGTTTTTAAAAGAAAAAAACTTTTTTTTAAAGAAGGGGGGGTTAAGGTGTGCCAGTGTAATTACACTGGCACACCTTAAAATAAAGTGTAACGCAATCTTACAACTGGTTACTTTTTTAAGGAAAATTATATTTTCTAGATCATAATGCCATTTTTTATATTACGTTTATAATTATTATTAATATCTCAACATGAATTTTAACTGTTAATGATTATTATTATTATTATTATTATTTTGCTTTAAACAAAACAATACATTAACTGTAAAAGTGTATTATTATTATTATTATTATTATTAACTGTTAAAGATTGACGGCCGTCGGATTTTGTAATGACGTGTACATGCGCTTGTTGTAATGTCTTCATCCTCCACTAGATGGCAGATTATGAACAGACATTTTAAAAACAGGGTACTCGCTAAGATCATAATTGTTTTCATATGCCCCTTAAAATCTCATGTGTGAACATCTCAAGTGGACAGATTCAAGCCTATTGATTAATATCAGCACTCAGCTAAATTAAAGCATCAGTTAAAAAAAAAAAAAAAAACATTTTCGTATTGAATAATTTAAAGAAGAGGTTAAGAGTATGTGTGTGTGTGTGTGTGTGTGTGTGTGTGTGTGTGTGTGTGTGTGTGTGTGTGTGTGTGTGTGTGTGTGTGTGTGTGTGTGTGTGTGTGTGTTGTGTTTTGAAGGATCCGGCTTCCTGTCAGTGGATATCCCTCCAGGAAATCGAAAGATGGTTCCACCCCCCTGTGGAGCCCCATGCCACTCATTTACTGAGAGAGAGAGAGAGAGAGAGAGAGAGAGAGAGAGAGAGAGAGAGAGAGAGAGAGAGAGAGAGAGAGAGAGAGAGAGATTTGTTGTACAGATATACTGTTTACTTTTATAGGCCTATGCATTTTATACATGTTAGCCTATATGCTAGATTCCTTATTTGCACTGTTGTAACTTGTATTAAACATCATGCTGCAGTGCATGTCTTTTGTTATGCCAAAGCATACTTGGCAACTGATATATTTTATTTATTTAGTTTGTTTAGCAGTCTGTTTGCATGTCTGTTTCTAAGGTCTCCATGCTGTATAAGCAAATATGCTTAGGCTATTAAAACTAAAATATATATATATATACAAAAAAGTGGATATTTGTGGGAAATAACCTTACATTGCTATGAAAGTGGGCTGACAGTACAACTTCTAACCCATAACTGTTCTGCAGACATAATCATATCCCCAGGCAGTAGCTACATATTAAAATATATTAATTTCGCTTGAGATGCTACGATGTAAAAACTGATGTAAAAAAAAAAAAAAAAGTAAACCTTTAGCACGATTTTGTCTGACAGTATGTTTATAGTAGGCTAAAACAAAAATTTGGAAATCACTATGAAAAGTATAAAGCCACCCATTTCATAAAATTACCTATATATTCTTTTTAAGAATTTATTATTTTTTTCTCTCCCAGATTTAGTTTTGATCACATTTTCTAGCAATTTGATCCCCAAATGTCAGAATCAGACACACTCTCTCTCTCTCACACACACACACACACACACACACACACACACACACACACACACACACACACACACACACACACACACACACACACATTTTGTTTTCATGTTTTATGGGGACTTGATTTTTATCCCCTTACACTAACCCTACCCCTAAACCTACCAATCACACTCAAACTTAGTATGATTTATAAGCTGTTTTTCTCATGGGGGCCAATAAAATGTCTCCACAAGGACAGGGATTTCGGATATTGCCATCTTTGTGGGGACATAATGTAGGGTCCCCATAATGTAGGGTTTACCAGGCCCCCCCCCCCACACACACACACATACACACACAAAATGTGTGTGGAGGAAGGAACACGGGCTCCTCCCGGCGAGTCCCGGGCAGGAAGAGAATGACGTCAGTGTGCTCAGCTCTCAGCAGATTCAGGTTACAGTATTCTGCGTGTGCGCGCATCCGCGTCCGCGCGTGTGTGCTCGTGTTCTTGAATGTCGGATAGTGGCTGGAGGAGGAAAAGCGTGTTTACACAGACGGGCCGAGCGCCTGGGGAATAGCGCACGGCGAGAGGAAGTGAGCCGGCTCGCTGTCTGCCTGCACCAACTTCCTGCTCAGAGAGAGAGAGAGAGAGAGAAAGAGAGAGAGAGAGAGAGAGAAAACAGTCGGGATCCCATTACAGTCCGACTGAGAGCTGCCGAGACGGCCGACAGCATGGAAAAACAGCGCATTATACGGAATTCTTTTTAATAAAGTGAAAAAGGACCACAAAAAGCCCGACCATTACGCACAGGTATGTGGATAATCCATCCAAACTATCTGAATGTTTTATAAATGTATAATTACTTCACAATAACAATAAAAGGAAGAAACCTTCCAAAGTACAGGACTGAAACTTGATATCCTCAAAAAAGAAAGAACCTATCCAAATGAAGGAGCTGTTTGAAATGTTCAGAAGTGATGTTTAAGACTTAAATGTGTACAAGTGAAAGAAATGTATGTGAAAAAAACAACAAACAGATCTCTTCTATCAATAATAGACACACAAGACACTTCAAGTATCCACCGTTCCCGTTACTTACGCGCAGTTTACGCACGGCTGATGAAGGTTTGAATACCTGTTGAGCTCACGAGTTCGTGATGTATATTTCGAACATTTTTGTTGGTTGTACGTTTGAAAGCAGGGCTGTTAGAAAGGGCTGGATTTTGGCTCCTGGCGCTTTAAACGCACTAGTAGAGTTTCTGGTTTGTCTGGAAACAGCAGCAGACTAATTGCCATGCGCTTCCGGATTGAAACTGGCAGCAGACAGCATCTTGAAAATGAGTCATTGGGGCAAACAAAGAAACTTCAGTTCAGCCCTATAGAGCTGATGTTACCCCTGCATCTGGATATGCCGAGGGTGATCGATGTGTGTGATCGCAAAATGTCATTGGACACGTACTGTAAGTCACTCGTACATGAGTGAGACTTCATTGCATTAGATGGCAGATGATGCTAGAGCTTTGCTCAGAACTAACCCATGGTGTCCTCAAGTTCACCGCAGGTTATTAACTCGTGAACATGCTCAACTATGACAACCAGAAAGTGTCCAAATACTGATACTTGAACTCTTGTTTTATCATTTAAAATAAGATATTTTGCTTTTATAGTGTACTTGTGTCATCTTTCTTTAAAACTGATGCCACTTTCGTGGCCGTTTCCTTCTGTTTTGGAGTTTTTGGTCACTGTCGCACTGTGTGTAAAGTTCCTCCTATCTACTTCCTGTATGGTTAGATTGGTAGATTTGCAGTTATGCAGGTTTTGGTGTCTCCAGCTCACATTTAAAAACGAGTTATGTGATAAAACAATCTATGGTAATTAGTAGGACTATATCAGTATTTTAGTATAGACTTACAATTTCTGTACTTTCCCTGAAATGGTTTAAAAGAGGAACCATCATTTCCATCAAACTGCCATTTAGATGCAAGACGTAAAACGCAGCAAACAATTTAGGAATGTTTTCCGAACCCTTTCTGATACTTTGCTATTAAACACACTTAAAAGTGTCCACACTCTTTCTGGAGCTGCTATTTGGACACAGACACACACACACACACACACACACACACACACACAGCCAGACGTTCTCAGATCTGTCTGCGTAATTTCAAGAGCTGCAGCTCTCTCTGGAGAAATGTGGTCGTGGAGAGAAGTCCTTCACGGCTCTCTTTTCTCCCTCTCTTCAGCAGGAGCTCCCTGAATTTTCCACTGCAGTCTGTGTGCGCAGGAAGAGCGCACATTTAGTCATGGCGAAGTAATGTCTGCGCACACCAACTAATCTCATTATGAGTTTCCGCTGGCGCTACAGTGGAGGGGTTTGTGAGTGCGACGGCAAGTTTGGTGTTTAAAAGCTGTCTAGGGGCCATTCAAAACACTGCGCTTGCAAGCGGTCTTGAAAGCTGTGAGCGTGTCACTCTGTGCTGGAGAGAGTCCACCTTCTCATCGTCTTCTCACCTCCTCTTTCTCCTCCCATTCAAACACACACACACACCGGAAATGTGTGAAAGTTTAAAAAACAGCTTTATCAAGCAGTAAATGCTGCCTGATAAGCCACTGATTGACTAGGCTCTGCTTCGTACACACTGTGTGTAATGTCTATAGCCTCCTACTTCCTGTATGGTTAGATGGGTTGGTTAGATTTAAAGGTGTTTTTACTTAGTGTTTTCCATTTACTCTCGGAGCTTCAGTGCTGTAAAAATTAAACGATATGTTGTGTTGAGAAAAACCTATTGCTTGATGCAGCTCTCATTTTCAGCCATCCTGCTGTTGGCTACGCTGAAAATATGACTTGTTTTGCACACAATTTATTAGAAAAAATGACTTTGCAACATAATATTGAATAAAGTGAGTGTGTAAATCTAAAGTTAGCAGGAGCTGCGATAGTCTTTTCTTCCCTGTAGAATGTATATTCAAGTGAAACAGCTTCTCGAACAAGAAAAAATGTAGACTTGTCTATTGGGAATTGATTGTGGCTTGCTATTGGTCGATCTCATGTGAGTGACAGGTTGTCCCGCCCTCGTCATCAAAGAAAAGAAGAGATAGGGAAGGGATTTTAATGAAAGTTTACGTGGGCACGTGAATTTTTTACATTTATAAATACTACAATATTCCATAAAAAATAACAATTGTCAATTTTGATTTCATGGTGACTTTAAAATATTTAATCAACTTGCAATTCTGATGTAGTTGCATTTAAAATGATAAAAAAATAAGTAACATTTAAATTAGCAATTTAAATGTTGCTCCGGAAACGAACTACAACTACCTCAAATTTTTGGTGAAGAAAACACAATTATGCTAATAATCAATGGATCATCTTTGAGCTGTAGAAAATGAACTCCAGTTGCCGGCTGCATAAACTGCTTAGACTAGTCTTAAAAGTTAGTCATCTCATTTTTTTCTTTGAGGCTGATCCTAACTTTTTTAAATCACTTATATAAGATTGGTCTAATTTGAATAGGAAAAGTGAGACAGATTACAGTAACTCTTCTCTATACTGCTAGTTGGTCAAAGTAGTTCTTAAGACAGTCTTAACATAGAGTTTATAAGTTTATGCAAAATAGGTGTAGCAAAACAAGTTACTAAACTTTACTACAGTAAAACTGGCAAAAAGTGAATAAATATTAATTCATAATTCCCCAGTGCATTATGGGAATTCTGAATTGTAAAGTTAAGTAGATTTTACTTTTTATACCTCATTGCAAAACTGTTCTACTTTGAAATGAATACACGAGAGATTATAAATAAATCAAACAAGTTAATATTTGAGTTGAATCGAATAATCTTTTTAGTTCCGATTATTAATTGCAGATAATACTAAATATTTTCTATATCTAAATATAGTGTATTTCCTGAGGTCCTACGGCATGAAGACAAATTGTGAGAGCTTGTACGTGGCATCTAAGCATTTAATGTAGTAAAAGAGTGTGTTTTCTGATGTGTAGGCCCAGATGGTATCTGTGGACTTTTTCACATTTTCTGCACCATTTGATGCGGGGGGGAAATGTTCAAACAGAACTAAGGCCAGATTTGCACTGCTGGTCTTGATGCCCAATTCCAATTTGTTGACTATATGCAATATAAAAGTGACCCATATGCGATATCTGCAATTTACACTTGGGAAACAACCCAAGGTATGCGTACTGACCCAGAAAGGCTTAGGTCGAAAAGGAAGTAAAAACAATGCGATCGCCAATTTACACGCAAACAACTAAAAACTCTGTACAGTTGGCGGTGTCACTTTGCAAAGAAACACTATGCTCATATAGACTGAGCACTTAATACGTAGGTGCATGGCGTCACCATTCATGTTTTTGTAGTTTACATGGAGACTATAACAGTATCGCTCTCAAAAACTTGCACTTTGAAACCCGTTTTCAAAAGTTTGCATTTTCAGGCCCCCAAAACGGCACTGTCGTGTAAATGAACGGAATTGTTAAAATGCTTCATTGACAAACATGATTTGCATGGGGATGTGTAGAAGTTTGTGAAAGAATCCCAATATGTATGATTCATTTATTTCATGATGAAATGTGTAAAAACAGCCTTAAACCTATAATGACCATGAAGCTGATGCATTAGACAGTGGCATAACAACAGAGCCAAGGCAGTGCAGACACACTATGTTTGAGTGTGTGTGTTTTTTTTGTTTAGTTTATTTGTGTGTCAGGAGGTCTCCCACCCTTTCTACATGCCTAAATGCCTAAAAAATTCCTGGCTAAGGATTCACACTTTGCTTCTTGCATGGTTTATTCCATTGCTCACATTGAAGGACAATAAAGAGACAAAAACTCCAGATTTGCACATGCAAATCACATTTGTACACAGCAACCGTGCTTAAAAGGGAGACATTTTTTCCCCTCTTGCAATAACCTAACAATGACTTTTACAGCCACGTTCCACGCAGGCACTTCTCCAAATGGCTTCGAGCTTTTGAAATCAGCTTCTTGTGTTTATTCCCTTTGATTAGGGCAGTAAATCTAGGAATCCATGAGTACTCGGTTCTTCAGGGTCTCGCATGCAATATGTCAGTCTATAGACATCCGTATGGGCGAGAGCTTTGTGCCAGCACGAAAAGAGAAGAGGAAACCTCCCATTTGTGCCTTGCGTCCGTGTGGTCCCCGCGTTCCTGTGTTTGCTCCCCGCGGCAGGAATTCCTACCTTTCAGCTCGGGATCGGCATTCCCAGGAAGACGCCCTTCAAAGGAGAATTGGAGGAAGTCCTGATATAGACAGTTTTACGGTCGTTTAACGCAGATGCTCCGCTCAGAGGATGCTGGAGCAGGAAATGGTTTCATTTTGCTTCTTTGGGAGTTTGGGAAAAAAATGAATGTGCGACAGTATGTGGCTTTTATGTTGTGCCCAAGTGTGGAGTACGAGATCTGACTGTAAATTGCTGTATGAGCCTGTATAATGAGATCTGTGTCACATATGTAGAGGAGTAATGAATGAGTGTATATATGTGTGTGTGTGTGTGTGTGTGTACAAGTACACAGTACTTCCTGATTAATATCTGTATACTGAATTGGCAACGTTTTTCGAGCACTTCCTCCTTTGTCACCACAGGTTTGGCCAAATCATGCAGTTTGTGTGTGTTTACACTCACTCTAGCTGATATTCCAATCAAAAGCATCTGAAAAGACTAAAATGAAAGCAAACATGAAATCAAAATGGAATTTTCTTCCTAGGGTTCTTAGGTTCAGTGTTAAAAATGACAGTGTAAACGCTAAGCAAACCAGGACTAAATGTATAATTTTCTTCTTTTTTTTTTCACAAGAGTAAGTGGTTTAGGTTTGATTTAAGCCTGTCCTGTTTGCTCCTTAAGGCTCATTATTTGATCAATCCCCTGATGACTTCCAGAGCCGTCAGTTTGATGAGCGAGAACCAGGGTGAAAGTGTATGCTTGTTCGTCTTTGTCAAAATTATGACAAAGACTTTCCCAAAATAAGGCAGTCTGCAACCAGGGAGTTCCTCTTGGCCAATAAAACACTCTCCGTGTCAGAGCTATCCACACTAGTGATTCAGCCAGCATCATTTCTCAATCTAGCGCTCCGTCTCGGGAGAGCTCTGGCTCAGACATCAGGAGGGCCGCAGTAAACGCCAACCCGCCCTGTTTGACTGACTTACAGTTACCAAAGGGTATGATGTAACGCTAGTTAAAACTGAGCAGTGTGTATAAACGTGTAGCCTACACACACACACACACACACACACACACACACACACATTTGACTGCTTTGAATTGTAGTCAAACTGGTTTCCGACGGCTGTCAGACCTCAACCTGAGGTCCTTTCTGTCCTCCACCCAGGTCTTCCTGCACTGAAAATAAGAAGAACAAATAGGCAGAAACTCTACAACTAGTTTACGCAGGGTGTCTTAAATAGATAGGTCACCTAGAAATGAAAAGTCTGTGGTCATTTACTCACCCTCTTGTTATTATAAAGACGGTTAACATTCTTTCCTCTATGAAACACAAAAGGAAACATTTTGAAAGCACATGATTGAACGCATAATTTAACACAGTAATGTTTATGTCTATTGAAACTACTGAACTCTAATTGTAGTTATATATACATCTTTTGATGGAAATAAATGCTGTGATGTTATTTCCGTGCATACATTTTTTGGTCAAGATCTTGTATTGACAATGCACTCAGTAAAGTCTCTTCCACCACATCCCAAAGACTTACAATGAATTTCCCAACAATTCTTTCACAATTTGAGCCTGATGAATCTTGACGTTGTCATCCTGGAATATGGCCACAATGTGTCAGTTCCTATATGGTTGTTGAAGAAACGAAAAGCTACAAACTGCATCAATAAGGGTTCGAAGAACCGTTGCCAAAAACATAAAACATGATAGAAACATCATAATCACTGCAATAATGATCCAATCATAGAATCTTTAGCATTTGCATATTTAAATCCAAACAACTACTTTTTATGGCCAGGCAGTGTATATATATATTGTTTTTGTTTTTTCAAAAAATATGTTTCAACCCATGGTCAAAGTGTACAGGTTTCGTAATCGATATATAGAGGAATGGAAATATTTCCAAAAATGTAACCATGGACAAAGAGCAAAGGTTATGAGTAAGCTAAGGTTAAGTGTGTGGCTTAAGGGCATGACGACAGCAGTCACAGGAAGCGACCCAAGCGAGATTTAAACTTCCTGCACTGTTGGACTTTTAACATTGAACCACTTCCTGTTGGAGTCAATCCCAGACCACATACATGAAGCAACTCACTCCTGTTTACTAGAAAATCCTTATCTTACACCCAATGGATCCACTTCAATATTGAATGCAACTTTGTCTAAATCAGAGTGTGCTGGAAAAAAAATACTTTTAGAAATATCAATGATCCAAGAAGTGTAGTGGAGGAAGATTTAACATCACTCAGATCATGTTGAGTGTCATAACTCTGCATATGTCTAAGGTTTCATGAAGGAATAAGAGTAGATATCTTTACGCACATCCTGTTTCGTGAAATCGCAGCTTCCTGTCTGTGTCCAACCACAGCGCCACAGTATAAAGAGCACTTTTAGGCATTTTTCTGCTCTGAAATCCATTCCCCAAAACTGGATGATCTAACCATCCTTATCTGCACCATGGGCGGCCATCCAATGTGTAAAGATTGAGTATGTGCGTCTTTGCATGTTGCACTGCTTTTGTCAGTATGAAGGACTGATAATGACGGTTTGGGTGATTGTTCAAGGATTCAGCGGCAGATAATATAAAGGGAAGTGTTTAACTTCACGTTTTTTTTCCTATGTTATTCTGGATCAGACGGTATTTTGATAAAACAGAATTTATACACTACATTTGTTTGTACAATGTTTTTGAAAAAAGTCTCTTATGCTCACCACGGCTGCATTTAGTTCATTTAAAAATACAGTTATGACTACAATTTAAGCTGTTTTCTATTGTAAAAATATTTTAAAATGTAATTTATTCCTGTAATGGTAAAGCTGAATTTTCAGCGTCCAGTCTTCAGTGTTACATGATCCTTCAGGAATCATTCTAATATGCTGATTGGCTGCTCAAGAAACATTTCTTTTGTGTAAACTGTGATGCATTTTGCAGCTTTTGAAATTTGTTCAGTCTTTACTGTTACTTTTGATCATTTAATGGATCCTTGCTGAATAAAACTGAACCCAAACTTTTAAGCGGTGGTGAAAATGATAGATCTGAATTTTAATTTTTGAGTAAAAATTCCCTTAAAGCTTGTCGGTTTTTGAACTATGTTGTGCCCCCTTAACCCCCTTATCTCTACCTGGTCCCTTTAATCAATGTTCATAAACAGGGTCTTGTGTACAAACTCCATGTTTGCCGTGTTAGTAATCTCTGTTCACAAGTGGGTGTATTTGCCTGCCTTTGAACGGACACCTCCATCCCAAAGAGGGACGGTCGATGCCGGAGCACGTTGTTTGTTTGCGAGCCGTTCCTGTGTCAAGTCTTTCTGTCTGATAGCCCTTTGTTGTTTATGGGCCTGTGCGTTAATGTACAACAGAACAGGAAATGCTTGCTGAGTTTGTGGGAGGGCACCCAGGAATGACGTTTTTTTTGTTCATGCGAGAGATGAAGAGTGCAGAGGGAAAAGGGGAAATTAAAGGGAGAGGATGGATTCAGGAGCACGAACGCGCGCTCTTTAATGTGGCTGTATTTATCCGACTGATGCTCCGGCCTCTCCCATTTCACCACTTCCTGTGAGAAACCTGCATGGATGGTTAAAGGAAAGTTTTTACTAAGCAAACGCAATCACTCCTGGAAGGAGGTCTGATTATCAGATCAAGGCGCCGGTCCGTACACATCCAGGCACAGACTAAATTTGGCTTTGCGGTACCACAAGATCTTCCTTCAGATACTCAAAACCTTGTTAGGGTCATTAAAAAACGTCCTCGTGCCACCTTTTCTTGACCAACAAACAAGCAATGCAAGCAGAGTGTAACCTTGGCTAATTTAAATTAGATAGACGCTTAATGAAATTACACCACACTCTAAATCCGTACCGGAAAAAAACAGCATTGTTACAAAATCTAGCAAGCAGCATTTTTAGTTGCTATTGTGACTTCATTGTACCAAAAACTAGGTTTTGTAAAAGAATATTAGCCTGATTATGATTATTAAAATGTAGGCCTAATTATAAAACGGATAGTTCCAGTCCTTGATTCTGATTGGTTGAGCATTACATTAGTGTTACTGCACAACTGCCGTTTGCGATTCTTTGTTGCTGCATGTGTTGCTTAGCAACCTCTTTGGAACTACATTGCTTGGCGGAGGAATAAATGTGTTATAATAACGTTATATATTTTTTTGTTGCTGGGTTTATTTTATGAATAAAATAAATAAATATTTTTTATGGAGTAACCGTTTTATAAAAGCAATAAGCCCGTTGAAGCCGTGTTTTACAGTGTATTTAGATCAGCTAAGGGCGTTCCTTCATGTAGAGGACTTATTGCTTAAATATATTGTTGATATATTAATAATGTGACTTCTCTCGTCTAACAGATATGGAGAGTGCCATCACGCTGTGGCAGTTTCTGCTGCAGCTGCTGCTGGACCAGAGCCATAAGCACCTGATTTGCTGGACGTCCAATGACGGCGAGTTCAAGCTGCTCAAATCGGAAGAAGTCGCCAAACTTTGGGGCCTACGCAAAAACAAGACCAACATGAACTACGACAAACTTAGCCGAGCACTACGCTACTACTATGACAAGGTTGCACAAGCTCACATTTCACAATTGACAGCGTCTTTCAGACGTCTGACCAATGATAATCATCAATCCAATCTCATGAGAAAACGTAACTATTTTACATGATTTCGTGGAATTTATACAATGTAATTCGTACATTCGCATTAAGGTCCACCCCTTAACCTAACAGTTAGTGGGGCAGATCGTATTAAAACGTATGACTGAGATCGTACGGATTGGCCACCAAATGTAAAATAGTTACAAACTGCAATGAGAGTTTGTTGTAATCATCCTCTTTCTCTTGCAGAATATCATAAAGAAGGTGATTGGTCAGAAGTTTGTGTACAAGTTCGTCTCATTCCCTGATATTCTGAAGATGGATCCCCAAGCGGTGGAGCTCGGTCGGGACGGGGGTCACGTCGCGGGGGGCGTCATGTTACAGGAGGTGGAGTCTGACGGTGAGGGGGAGGAGTCTCCGAAGCTGTCGCTGTCATCGCTGAGAAGTCCCGTCTGTAGGAACGAGTATCTTCACTCTGGTCTGTACTCGTCCTTCACAGTCAGTTCCCTCCAAAGCCCGCCTCCGCTACTGCGTCCAATCAAAATCGAGAATCAGCGAGGTGGCGAACGAGAGGAGGAGGGACAAACAGTGATTCGGTTCGTCACTAATCGATCAGAGAAGGTCGTTCCCCTCGCTTCCTCACCGCCACCTGCATCCGCGGATGTTTTCTTCACTTCGAAATCCTCCCCCTGCTCGTCCCGCAGCCCCTCCCCATCTCATAGCCCTGTCTATATGCTGCGGCAGGGGCGGAGCCCGGAGGCTCGCATAGACGAATCAGAGCAGATCGCTCAGCCTCTAAATTTATCATCCGGCCACAGGGAGCGAGCCCAGAATCAGGCCACGCCTCCCGAGAGGAGGACCGGTAGCAACGGACTGCCTCCCAAAGCTCGGAAACCCAAAGGGCTGGAAATCTCCGCCCCTTCCATATTGCTTTCAGGAAGTGACTTGGGCTCCATCGCCCTCAACAGCCCAGCACTGCCCTCAGGGTCCCTTACGCCAGCCTTTTTCACTGCACAGGTATCATCATATGTTCTTGCATTTGTATGTTCACACAGCCTAACACGCATAATACATACACATCTGTTCCAAAACCCCGTGAGCTGCCTATCTAGACAGCATTTTAAGGCATGAAAGCAAAAGCTGTTTCCAAAACATGGGCAGAATACACAGTGACTTCTTTTGGCTAATAGCTGATAAGCCCAGAATGCATTGCAACAAATGTAGGCTACATAAAAACTGACACAACTATGTACTATTATAATATTATGTATTTAGCTTAGCAACATGCAAATGTAAAGCTCTGTCGGAATCAATTGTTAAAAGGCAAGGTAAGCATTGTGACAATTGCTTAAAACTAAAAGATAAAATGTAAAAAAAAATACTAATATTTAATTTAATACCAAACATTATTGATAAAGATTGTGCAAATTTAAATGAAAAGTGGATATTTTTGTGCTCGAGAGAATATAGTGTTGTTAGCCTAGCAACATGCTAATGTGAAGCTCTATTGGAATCAACTGCTTATGAAACCTGATTATGAAAATGTGACTCCCTCTAGTCCCTCTAGTACATTAGACATTTACTTATATTTACCAAAAAGTATTAGTAAAACTAGTCTAAGTAAAGATGGACTATGTACTATATAAGTGCAAGCTATTTTTATGCTTGGTTAAATCATGTTGTTAGCTTAGCAATATGCTAATTTTGCCCTATTTTGTGTGAGAGTGTAGAGCTTTCGAATCAGGTTTCATTTAGTTGTTGGCAGGTTTTTAGGTTATGGAACAGAGCTACAAATGAACATAAAAACGTTCTGTCCGGCACTTTTTATAGACCTTCAACAGGTAACAAATAGACAGGACACACACCTATACTGGTAATACAGCTATACAGTCTTTACTGGGTGTGTAGGGAGAATTGTGTGGCAGGTGGACGTTTAAAAAAAAAAAAAAAGAGGTAGAGTGAGACAGGACGAGGGAAAAGACAGACAGAAGGGCACAAGCGAGAGAAGAGAAACCTGTAAGTAAAGCCATATGTCCGTAATCTCGCACACTACAGCATAGTGACACAGGACAGAGAAAAACAGAGCGAGAACGAGAAATTGATTTCACATGCTGCCCTATAGCCACAACCTGGTGATCCAAAGTCCATGACCCATGGGACGCTACACACTCATGTAGAATTCTCTCTCACTTTCTCTCTTAAAGGGACAGTTCACCTTAAAAAAAAATTCCGTCATAATATTCTCACCCTCATGACTTTCCAAACCCATACAACTTCAATGCTGACGTGAACACGAGTCCTACTGAAGAGATGAGTCCGAGCTTAGGACCCAAGCAATCCGATTGGTTCAAAGCACGTTTTATGGGTAATCGCTTTAGTGTCTGGTTACAAATCATCCAAAATCACTTTATTATAGAAGACGTTTGTACTACGTTATAACGAGTCATTAATGTATTTTAACTTATACGTTTCATTTACTAGTATTTAACCGAAGCTATAGATTGTGAAATTAAACATTTCTCGTTGCTAGTGTTTTTTAGTTAGCTTAGATAGTAGCATAGCATACAGCTAACGTTATCCGATGATCGTGCTAGCTGAGCTTTACTGTCCTTATACTGCCTTACCGTATTCACAGCAATTCGTAATGCAATTATAATTATGTCATTCTTTTTTATCGTAATAATCAGCGCAATATGTTACAAGTACACTTTTTTTATTAATTTTTTTTATTAAAAGAACCATTAAATAATGTTTATTTGTGTATATAACTATTTTTCTTATTAACAGTTTAGACAGCTCACGTTAGCTACAAGTTATCGCAAGAACAGATTTAGATCAGGCATACTCTGGCATACTAATGGGGTCCTAAGCTCGGACTCATCTCTTCAATAGGACTCATTTGTTCACCACACCGTCTCCAGTACTTTGTTGTTGTTCTATCGCATTCGCTTTTTTACGACTGTGAACAGGTCGGGCAATGTTGCCACCTTGTGGACCAACTAATAAGTGCAAGAAAAATCATGTCGCATGTGCAAACTGAGTATGCGCAGTTAGAAAAATGCTTACTGTGCACAAGGCGCGTACTATACTGATGATAAAATTCACGCCACACGCATTACTCATAGCCTAGCATGCGCATAAAAAGTATACTTTAGGCTTTATTCAGTGGAACACCAAAGGAGAAGTTAAGCCGCTCTTTTCCTTACAACAAGTGAAAATTCATCCAAGGGTCTTAAATCTTTTGTTCCTAGGACTTCAGTCAACTATCTAACAGTCTAACTATGCGTTTTGGTCAAACGGATCACAAGTAGACGACGCTAAATACAGGTGTAAACGGGGTCTGAAATGTTTTGAGCTTGTCCACTTTCGACCACTTCCAGAGGTAGACGAAAACGCATTAGACCGGATTGCTTTCGTAGTGTAAACGCTCATGTGGTCGAATGTGTTCAAACAGCCACAAAAGACCTAATGACCTATTGCGTAAACATTATGGGAAGCGCTCTAGCCAGACGGGATTTAAACTTTGTCGGCTAAAGACCCAAGCTTGGCTTGAAGACGAAAAACGTACCAAACACAATGTTCTCTCGCCATTCCTGATTTCTAACACACATGGTCTTGTGGCTGTCAGAGCAGAAACAAAGGCTACTGCTCTGTGTTTTTCTGTCATCTCCGGTCTCGTTCATATTGCGCAATCTTATTTCGTCCATTAGATCAAAGATCTAGATCTGAGAAAGCCCATTCATAGACCCTCCCCTTGAAGAAATCAGGACAGAAGTGGTTGAAAGTGGACAAAAGAGATGGATTAAAACACCAGGTGTGAACGGGAATGTGTCTCCCTCGTCTACTTGTGATCCGATCGACTAAAATCAGGTGTAAACAGGGCCCTAGTGGCCATCGTCTTTGTTGTACAGAAAAGAGCATTTGGGACACACGTTCACAGAAGACAAAAGTTAAACAGGTTTTGAATGACATGATGAGGTTGAGCACATGACAGAAGTTTAATTGGGGGTGAACTGTTGCTTTAAACATCCTGAAACATCTACAACAGACAGTTATTTCATAACCCCAGATTGCACAAAGACTGCTCAGACATATCATCGATGTCCAGGACAGTTGAATTTAAAGAAACTGCATTTGTGCTGCATACCCTTAACGCTCCAAATTTGTCCTGTTCACGAACAAAAACTGGGAATTGTTTTTAAGGGGTGCTCAGACTTCTTCGCATGACAGGCTTCACATGCTTTAGCCTATAGCCTTGCCTGCTAAACGAAACACAGACTTGCATGGACATGCAGAGTCTCACATTCGTCTCTCCAAAGTTTCGGGATTTCATGATCCATGACTTCAGTGACTAATACAAACACCATCTCATGTTCCTGTTCCCCCCTTTCACAACACCATCTTTACTCTTCTTTCTTCAGACTCCCTCTGGTTTGCTGTTGACGCCCAGTCCTCTCCTGTCCTCCATTCATTTCTGGAGCAGCCTGAGTCCCGTAGCCCCTCTCAGCCCCGCCAGGCTACAAGGCCACAGTTCACTCTTTCAGGTACGCACTAAACATTCCCAAAAACCTTCACCTATAAAAATAGGAATCTGAATGTGAGAATGTGGTTGTTCATTTATTTTGGTTTAGCACTGACATGCGAGCGTGTTTTTAGAAAGGGATTTGCTTGTGTTTTGCGTTTGTGTTTGGTGTCGTGTTTCAGTTTTCATGCGAGCGAGAGGGGAAATCCTGTGGATACTTCCTGTTCTGACCCGAGGGAGAGTGTGTTAGGGAGGTGTGTGTGAGCGAGCGAAAAAGACAAAGCAAACTGTATATTTATGCTCATCTTGCTTTTTGAGGGGAGCGTTCCAGTCTTTACTGTATACATCGCTAGGCATCAGGAAACCATTACGGTAATCACAGCGACTGCTTGACCCTGCCTTTACAGGAATAGTGACAGTTCTTGATGTGCACTTTTACTACCACACACACACACACACACGTACAGACAGACGCGTACACTCACTCCCCCACTCTCACTTCCTCCCTGGGCGGCTGTAGTGGGAGTTTTCTGGTTGGTCACATGACTGTCGTTCCTGACGTTATTGGCTGCGGTGGAAAACTCTTGCTGCTCGTCTGTTTTTTCTTTTTTTTTCTTTTAAAACGCCATTCTTCTACTATTTTCTATACCTGTAAAATAAAGAACTGAAAAAAAAGATGCTTTTAAGATGTTTTCGAGAGACTCCGGGAAACGGATTTACTGGTGTGTGAGTGTGTGTGTGTGTGTCTTAGGGTTTGGAAATAAGCTACAGATGTTTCCGCTCTGCATTGGATATGGGGGAAAAACAGCTTCCTGTTAAAAAAGGGAGGGGGTGATAACTGAAAAAGACTCTGTCTGTGTGTATAGTCAGCTCTCACATAACAGGAAGTTCCTCTCCTAGCGCTACCATGATGCCTTATGACTATGAACGTGTTTGTTATGTGAACCACAAAGACAAGGTTTTTTTTTGTTTTTTTTTTGTGGAGAGAAAAATGTATTAGGGAAGATATTTAAAACTTAAGATAAAAACACTCAGGTCATATTTCACCTAAAAATCAAAAGAAATAATAAATAAAATGCTTTTTTTTGTGTTGCATTTTGACTTTTTTGGTAAATTTATGAAGTCCAATTGTAACTTCACAATGTGTAGTAATAATAATAAAGTAAATATTTTAATCATTAAATCATCACAATGCTAAAATTGGTCCCACAGGCTTAATTTTGGTTCTTTATATATAACACCTGAGGATTTCTTTATTAAGTTTAACCTAATAATGTCAACATACAAACACTACTATCTAAATAAAAATGTCACCTTGTATTTAACCTCAAAATAAAATAAATGACAACAACATTAGTAATAATGATAATAATCATAATATATTGCTTATTAAAAACTACATGGACATTTCTTAGTAAGATTTGCCCATTAAGATGTGAAATTATTTGGCCCGGTCAAGTTACTATTCACCATTAGACGACACTTCCTGATACAATAATTTGCATGTTTTGTTTTTAAGCACTAAAAAGCATTTGCTTCACAGTTACTAGTACATGAACACATTGTGATTGAGTATGTGTAGCATTACCTCAATGTTCTGTTTGCTTTCTGACTCTCTCACAGTTCCCCACCCTGTTGAACGGGCCGCTCCCGGTACCCCTCCCCAACCTGGACTCATCCTCCCTCCTCCTGTCCTCCAGCGCTCAGAAATCCTGATTTCTGGACAGTTCATATATCCACCCACCCCAGAGTTACCCCCCTTTTACTCTTACACTAAGAAGGAATTATGGACCTTCATGTCATTTTTTTTTGAGCCAGACTGCACTTCACCCTCTTGTGGCCACCTTCACCTATAGCACCCTTCAAGTTCTGTTGAGCTTTGGACCAGCAAACTTCTGTGTTTTCTTTTTCAACTCAGGCTGCAATCCAAAAAAGCTCACCAAATTCCTCCGCAAGCTCTTAAAATAGGGAATTATTATGAGGTAATGCCAAAGAACATGAAGTGTCCTTTTGAGAAGATGGTGAGTCATTGGAAATTGAGCCTTAGAGAAAATCTGTAAGTCTCATTTTATTGGAGAACATGTTGAAGACAGGTAATTTTTCAGTCTCTTCGACCGTTTCAAATCGAGACGAACGATGCTGGACGACGTGAAACGCGTTCAAACCAGCGTAGACTTTCCGTACCTCCTCAAAACACGATGCTTTCCAACAGTTCTCCATTCCCAAGGTGCTTCAACTGGAAAGATCTCCCTGTTTTGTCGACCAGTCTTCAAAGAAACATCTAAACCATATTAAAGGAATCTCGATAGCATTTAAGTCTCTCTTTTTTTTTTTTCTGAGGCTGTGAACCGGGTTTCTGTTTGTCTGATATTGTATAATTGCGTTATATGCACTGTGCTTTAAATGTACTACCGGCTGTGCCTTTTGTGTAAGAATTGTGTATTTGTATTATTTTTTCTGCTTAAATACATTTTGTAATAGACGAAATTCCATTTCAATATTGGAAAGAAAAGCTTTGTAATAGCTTCCGGTTATTTTTTTCATTAATGAATTGATAAAAAATAAAAAAGTGTATTCTCGTATTGATTTTATATATTATTATTTTTTTTGCTTTTTAAGAGTCAAGAAAATGTGCCTTGTGTTTTATAAATAAAATCAAGCATTGAATGCGACTCAACATCCTCACGTCTGATCAAACACACACAAACACAAATGTAATAAACAGACGACAGAGAGTTCGCTGTAAGAAACAGACCATGTTTACTTCACTGATTAAGAGAAATAAATATCTGCAGTACAAAGAGTTAAACGGTCAATTCAGCCGACAGCAGGTGTTCTGAGAGCGTCGGAGGCGGAGCTTACAGGACGACACGCATTCCATGCGTCACGTACACACATACACACACACACACACACTCGCGCACGCATTCTCCAGAAACAATCGACTCCGGTTTTACAATATTAATTAACATCTGTCAGTTCAGAAAAAATTCAAAACAGTCATTTAAAATCTGATATCTTCTGGGTTCTTCATGTTTATAAATGCTGGGAAAAGAAACATTGGTCCAACGCTGCTGTCAAAAAGTTTGTTTTTTTGTGTTGTCATTACTTTTTCTTTTTATACACACAATATCTTTCTCTTCTGAATAAAATCAAGCACACATGTGGGACAGTCGGACTCCAACATGCCACTTTTAAGATACCATAATTCACAGAAGAGTCAATATGTAACATTTAAAAAAATCTCTTAATACTGTTAATGAAACTAGCTCATCTTCATAGCCATCACTTGCACGGAGCAATGGGCTCTGTACAGTTACTGATCTCCGTATTCACACATACACTCGCGCTTTCTCGCTCTTTCACAAGCGCTGCACACACTCGGAAGCTACAGAGGAGCTCTGTTAATAGGAGAAAGTCATTTGCAACTGGTTTTGATGATGCATCAGGAGCTCCGACTGTAAAAGAAAGAAATTAAAAATCCGACAAACGAGCAACTTCAGTTCCGACAGGAAGTCATCACTGTGAATGAACGAATGGATGAATGCAAAAGAGGGGAAAGTTGGTTCTCAGTTCAAAATGGTGAGGTCACAAAGTTCCTGCTGGTCCAGTGTTTGCTTTTTCCGCCCTCGTTTTGCAGCTTTCTGAAGCCCACCTGGTTGAGATGGTCCCTGATTGAGCAGGCCGTTCACGGGACGCGGCCCTTTGAGGAACATATCCACTCTGGTTTTTTCTTGAAATGATGCTTTAAAACTTGAGGAATGAATATTTGGGAAGGAAAGGTTTTTTCAGGACGTTCGGGTTTTGTCTCGAAGTGAAATCGGCATGCCAGGAAACTCGAAAAGTAAATTCGAAACACGCATTCCACCTCTGTAAAACCAACATAACAACAAACGGACAGCTGCGATATCAACATTCAAACAGAGTAAAAAAAATAAAAATAAAAATAAAAGGTATTGACGTGGGACTGATGGGTCCGAGACAACCAGGAGGGGTCGCACGAGAGTGAGGAAGTTACGAAGAGACAGTAGTCAATTAGCAGCAAAACAACTCCTCCGTCAATAAATATATACATGTTCACACACCCTAAGCGTCACACGGGGGAAGGCGTCCAGACGAGGGGCCGATGGGCGTTCTGGCTCAAGGCTGCATGCTGGAGGCGGGACACTGGGTGGGGGGGTATGGGGGGGGGCAGCGGGTTCAGCCCATTCCCCTTCACCACGCATGCACACGCAACAAACACCCTTTCTCAGAGAGCGAGGGGGACTAGTCAGTTAGTCTATACAACACAGTCACGGAATAAGAGCCATCGACCTGATCCGTCCAGTGTGTGTGTGTGTTTGTTTGTGTGTGTGCTTGTGTGAGAGTGTGTGTTTGTGATGGGCAAGAGTGTAAGGGGACGCAGCTTAAAACAGCATGCTCTGCCGTCTGTTCTTGCTGTTTCCTGTGAGGGGAGAGACAGAAAGAAGAGAATGAAGAGGAGGAGAGAACAAAATGTACAGTTACAAATAGAAAAAAAAAATATTAAAAAAAATTGTAATTAAAAAATTTATATAGTTACACCCACAACATTATATATAATTTTTTTTTTTTTTTAGATGAGATCTAAAATATTTTTCATACGTAATTATTTTAAAATGTATTCAGTTATATTAGTTATATTATTAGGAGAGAACAGGGTGTACAAGGTTACAAAATAATTCTAAAATAACATGCATAAATAAATAGTAATACAATTATTTATAAAAATATTACTTAAAAAGTGATTTAAATTCTGCATTACACATTACACACACGTGTATCATTTATATATATATATATATATATATATATATATATATATATATATATAAATGTTATACATTTAAATTAATTTAATAAAAAAACTATTTATATATATATATATATATATATATATATATATATATATATATATATATATAAAATTTAAAGCATTAATTTTTTTTATACAATAGTTATAGCTTAACTGCAAGAGGCACAGGTATCAGTCAATCAAAAATGTGAAAATAATAATCCAAAATCATCCCCATTAATTAACCTGGTCAATCTCTATTGGTCTATTACGAACAGTGCCCCCTAGTGCCAGTTCCAGAAACTACTTACACAAATGACTGAGTGTTACCCATACTGGTTGACCACTATAACAGAATAAAGAGTTTCTGAACATGCATGCAGAGCACTGATGAAAGCAAACACACACCTGTCTCTGGGTACGAGGAGTTCCGGTAGCCGGGGTCCCTCTGAAGCTGCACTTCCTTCAGTGTAAATATAGATATGTCTGCAGAACCACAGCACATCATGAGAATGAGGATGTATGAGTGAGCAGTGTGTGATCATGCAGTGGTACATGAGTGTGTGTGTGTGTGTGTGTGTGTGTGTGTAAGGGCACTCACTCTCTTGCAGTGTTTGCACACGCATGCCCAGACTCTTGAAGTATGGTTGTTTCATGGATTCATCTGCAGAGATCCTCTTCTTGGACTCATACTATGGAGAAAACACATTGAGGATGGCTCTGTCAGACTGATAAAGGGTTGTTTATTTTATTAACAATAAATATTATTTAAATATTATTGTTACAATTACTACTACTACTGAGAGTACACATCTTAAACAATTAATAGCTCTGAATATTTTTTTTTGTGTGTCACTGAGCCTTATAATTGTTTGATATAAGTGTAGGCCTATATTTGATGCAATCCATAGTTCTGGCACATTCTTACCCTTAGAAAGGACAATAACAACTCTATTCCTTCAGTATCCAACCTGTAGAAGAGAAGGGAGAGAGAGAGAAAGAGATGTGACCATCGCCAGGTTGACAAATCAGACTGGCAAACGAAAGGAAGGAAGCACACGGCCTCAGAAATTCCAGAGGAAATCCTGCTTCACTGGCACGCACACGGATTTCTAACATACACCAGAACATACACAAACTTTCCCACAGCAGCGGCGGCACACTCACACACAGGCTTTGAGGTCATGGTCATTTGCTCTGTGTGGCAAGACAAACACACTGAAGCCACAGCACAGTCACTGAGTACACAAACTCGTAACAAACACACACGCAGCACCTGTACACACACACACACACACACACACACACACACACACACACACACACACACACACACACACACACACACACACACACACACACACACACACACACACACAATGCAAGTACCTGGGTGCATGATTGATGAAGGGCTGAGGCTTGTATTTGGGGAAGTTGTAGGATTTGAACTCTTCGATGGATGAGATGCCGGGCCAGCTGTCCTCTGTTGGTGTACCTGATCACACAAAGCCAGAACAACACTTTTTACTTTAGACCTTGCCTGCATTTTAGCACTCACACACACACACACATGGTTAACACTTTCTAAACAGAACTGATATTTATGTTGCTATGGCCAATAATTGATATGATGGTCAAAAAAGTGAGTGAGTGTGAGTGCGTGTGCGTGTGTGTGTGTGTGTGTGTGTGTGTGTGTGTGTGTTTGAGAATGAGTGAGCACAGGTGGGTGGGAGTGAATTTATTATATAAATTATATATATATTTATTGGACAATAATATGATCACTGATATTGTGCATCCATACCAATTCATTGTTGCTGGAGATACATTTTGGATTTTACATTACTTAAATTCAGAGATCGCACACCTTTTGACTATGATCTTTCCAGTCATTTGTATATACTTTTATATGAAGGATTTATATGAAAAATATCATTTTACAGATATTGCAAAGAGCTTATCTCTAGCAAAAGAGATCTGGGATAATGGGGAAAATTGGATATTCACTATAGAAATTTCCAGAATTTTTAAGACTGAAAACTAGGGTTGTTGTAACTAACATTAAAAATATTAAAAATATTTCTTTAAATTGAAAAAAATAAAAATAAAAATAATCTTTTGAAATAAAATTAAATATAAATATTAGTTGAAAAAAATTGAAATGTTGCATTGGCAATAAACTTAAATAAGTTTAAGCTGAAGCACTAAAATTATCAACTGAAAATAACTAACAAAAAAACACAAAAAAAACTAAAACTAAAATAAAAATAAATTAAAGAAGAAAAACAAATAAAATGACAAAAGCACATCATAACTTTACTAAAAATTACACTAAAATTAACATAGAAAACTAAAAATATAAAAATAAAGCTAATTCAAAACATTAAAAAAATTGAATAAAAACAAATAACACTGATGAAAGCCACTATTTTATAAATTTACTGATATTTCTAGACAGTGGGAAGCCTGTACTTGAGTGATTTCTTTACTTTTCTGCATCTAAAGCAGCTTACACTGCATTCAACGCACTCCCTGGAAATCAAACAAATAACTATGGTATTGCTAGAGCCATGCTCTACTCGAGCTACATTTACAAACTACAGTTTTGAAAACTAAATAATAAAAAAGATACATGGCTGTTAAAAACATCTATTTCCACACCAGGATGAGCAGTGGAACGCATCAGGTGAGAGTCAGCCGGACAGCATTTCAGCTGAACTGAGGTAACCTACCATGTGATCTCACAGTTTCCATGCAATAGTGTGTGAGTGAGAGTGTGTGTGTGGATAAGAAGCATGGCAGCTCAGATGGTTGCAGTTTGTTTTTAAAGCTGGTGAGAAGCACTTCTGAGTCTCAGCACTATGACACGTCTGGTGAGTGAGAGTGAGTGTGTGTGTGTGTGTGTGTGTGTGTGTGTGTGTGTGTGTGTGTGTTTAGTGTCGTAATGTCTGGAGTTGAAGTGTGCGTTTCATCACACAGGCTCTGAATTGAATCATTTAGTTGGAGAGCTGGATGTGAGCATTAGTGTGTGTGTTTCTGCTTACCAAGTAATCTGAAGATTAGATGCAGCTCGTCTTCAACGGTGGATCCTGGGAACAGCGGCCGACCTGCAGCCATTTCATAAAATATACATCCAACACCCCTGAGACGGAGATCAAGAGAGAGGATAAGACAGAGGAACAGTCTGCTGGAGAAGACTGAATGTAAATGATGAATGTAAATAAGCACTGCTACACACACACACACACTACCCACCACATATCGATCTGTGTGGAATACTCTGAG
Source organism: Rutilus rutilus (assembly GCF_951802725.1). Lineage (NCBI taxonomy): Eukaryota > Metazoa > Chordata > Actinopteri > Cypriniformes > Leuciscidae > Rutilus > Rutilus rutilus. The sequence continues at coordinate 5,026,631 of NC_140212.1, forward strand.
GATCCCAGAAGTACATCAGGAGGTCTGTACCATAAGGTCACCACCTCATTAGAGTATGTCTTTGTGGGAACAGACTTGGCTCGTGCTAGACCTACAAATACACACAAACAAAGAACAATAAATAATATTTTACTTAAATATATATATATATATATATACACACACACACATATACATATATATACACACACACTATATATATTATTATTTTTTATAATTTTTTTTATAATTATTATTATTAAATAAAAATGTGTGTATATATAAAAAAATACATACATACATACATACATACATACATACACACACACACATATATACACACATACATACACACATACACATTTATTTATATATATATATATATATGGAAATAATATGCAAATATATAAACTTCACCAATAAATATCTTACATAATTGTACAAGTTAAAAAATGTATATTAATTTAGTTTATAATATAAAATAAATTATATTACATTTAGTGTGTGTATATGTATATATGTGTGTGTGTGTGTGTGTGTGTGTGTGTGCGTGCATGTGTATGTATGTGTGTGTGTATATATATATATATATATATATATATATATATATACACACATACACACACACATGTTTTTATTTATTAATATATATTAAATAAAAATGTATTTTTTTTTATCACACACACACACATGTATGCATGCACATATATATATATGTTTGTGTGTGTGTATATACACTGTAACATCATGCAAATTTATTTAATTGTAATATATAATATAACATGTATATAATATATATGTAATATATATTTGAAAAAACGATATACGTGTAATAATTTTAAAATGTATATAAATTTTGTGCGTACATATTCAACTGAATATTTTAGCGCAGTCATTGAAACTCCTGAAGCACACAGGAGGGGACAAGAGACTTTTATTTCATTTATTTGACAGCACTGTGCTGCACATACCGAAGTCCGCCAGCTTGAGTTCACCCCTCTCGTTGATGAGCAGGTTCTGTGGTTTCAGGTCCCGGTGCAGAACCTTGCGTTTGTGGCAGTACGCCAGCCCTCGCAAGATCTGGAACAGGAAGATCTAGAACCACACATGGACTACAGGTTAGAAGACCACAAACACAAACTTTCATATCGTGTTGCATTGCACTAATACACAACAGTTTGTTTTGTTAAATCCATATGGTGCTTGATAACAGCAAACAGACCTTAACGTTGTGCATACTCATGATGTTTCCACAATCGTCCATGTACTGCTTCAGATCTTTATCCTACAGGAAAGCCATCGGAAAACAAATGAATAAACAGAACGACAAGCAAGGGGAACAGAATGGCACACAGCAACAAACATTCGCTCACCAGATACTCAAAAACGAGAGTGAGGGATTTGTCCGTGTGGACAATATCATGAAGCGTGACGATGTTGGCGTGCTTTAAATCCTTCAATAATGACACTGAAACAGAGAAAATTGCAGGATAGATCAGAGCTATATCAACATTAGCATCTTAGAGAAAGAGAGAAAGAGAGAGAGATTCCTCACCCTCTCTAATAGCTGTGCATGGAGCGCCCTCCTCATGCTCCAACCGGATCTCCTTCAAGGCCACCAGGTTGTCCGTCAATTTGCTTCGCCCCTTGAAAACGGTGGCATACGTCCCCTATAATACAATTACAGCAATGATTAGATTTCAAAGTACGTTCAGAGTTTTGGCTTTACAATAGGGATGTAGTTAACGGATTAATAATTTACAACCAATAATTATGTCCCTACCCCAAACAAATAGTACTTTGAATTGCACCTAAATTTTAAGGAGTCCTTGTTACGGTGTAATTAAACATTTAAGTACTGAGTAACATTAATTAACAACTTGTACGTACTTTAGGGTTAGGTTTTGGTTTAGCGTCAATTGCATGCAATTATGAATAATTTACTGTTATTACTATAGTAAGTACATGTAATGTGGAACAAGGACACTGTAAAATAAAGCGTACCGAACTTTGATGATATGAATCATCTCAATAACCCACTTATGATGAACACGTTCGGTTATATGATTATCAATTATTGCACTTTTAAATGACCATTTCTGACAGCTGATGAGGGTGAAATAATGACACTGTACCTCTCCCAACTTGTCCAGTTTGATGTAGGTCTCCAGTTTCCCAAAGCCGATTTCTGACTGTAAAAAAAAATTATAGAAGATCTTCATTAATGAGATCTGGTTAATACTGAACAGCCTGCATGTTCAACGGACCTTATCAGTGAGAAACACGAGTCTGGAGTGTTGCTCGCCATCTCTGATATCTGCAGCCAAAATCATTTCCCAGACAAAGCCATTAATCTCACACACACAGTATTCAGACTCCCACGGGCACCAGGGGGCACCAGAACAACAACACGAACCCCCTCTACTTTACACACATGGAGAGTTGGAGGTGAGGACGACATAGACGGATGACAGCTAAGAACAATGGATGCCAAGTAAACCCAGACGCAAAAGCAGGGGGCTTTTCACATGCAAAACCCCCAATGCATGCAGCCTACAAACAAAGAACATGGTATGCGTCTTTGTGCTCAACTGAGAGTACGACACAATGTTCGTAGCGACACACTGGGTTTCTCGTCAACGGGCCGGGTTTATCTGCAGCAGTCCATGTTGTTTTGAAAAGCTTGCTGTGGACGGTGTACTCATTAACTTCAGCTTAATATTCTTCGGATGTAATCTTTTACTCTTAAAAGAGCAGCTCAACCAAAAAATAGATTTTACTTACCCTCATGTCACTTCAAATTCATTTGACTTTTTCCATCTATGGAATATTAAAGTTCTTCAAAATTGTATTTTGCATACAATTAAGTATGTACAATGAGATTTTTTTTTTTAATCACTTTAAAAGTAGCCAATATGGTTTGTGCAAATATATTTCAATAAGTTTTATAAAGCATGTATATGATAGTTTTGTGCACAGTAAAAAATTATGATCAATAAATTGACAACATATGGTTTTAAATTGCTTTAGCTCACCAAAATGTTGTTAACTCACCAAAATTAAGCTATTTAACCTTTTTTTTGTTATACAAGTCAGTTTAATGTAGTTTAAGTTGAAAGGACTTAAACATCAAAAGTTGATTGTACTTAATTTAAGGCAGCGACTTTTTATTTTCTACAGTGTATAAACTGCTATTCTATGATCTCATTTGATCAGATCACATTTTGCAACCAATCGTGACGCACAAAGGTTATCGTACAGCTTCAGAAGACTCGTAATGTAGTGCAAAAGCCTAATGGACTTCATAATAGATCAACAGAACGATAGATAGAACGACAGATGGATAGATTGCATTGATGACTAAAACTAGCATCTTTTACATTGTTCAAAACATCTCCTGCTGTGTTCCACAGAAGAAAGAATGTCAAACTAGTTTTGTATGACATGAGGATGAGTAAATGCTGACAGAATGATCATTTTCAGATGAACCGTTCATTTAAACAGATCTAAAACACAGCATTAGAGTCACTCAGAACTTTCTCTCAGCGTGACAATGGCTTACTGTTTGACAGCCATGTAATAGTTTTAACCCGGCCAGACTGAATCATCTACATAATCCCACATTGTGTTTGAAACAATGAGGTTTATTAATCTTGAGCACCATGATCTCACAACCATTCATGTCAAATGAGAAAACTAATGTGCTTCTAAGCAGTGTGGTTGCTAGATAGATGTCCCATCATGCTCTACTCCTGATACGCTCCACAAAGGGATTCACGGCATATTGCGAAACCTAAGATACGGTGATTCATTTCCTTCTGAGATGAAATGAGGAGGTTTGCATGTGTATGTGGTTCAGACGACGAGATTGTGGTTCAGAGATTAGTAGGGAGCAAATATGACATTACGTGTTAATGTTGTCAAACCATTATAAAGATGACCTAAGGGTTTATGCGCGCGAACTTACCAGCGAGGCTCTGCGTGATCGTCGGCTGAGGGGTTGGTCGAACGGCGGACTGCTCAACTGCAGCTTTTCCAGGTAACCGTCAGGAATCCGGATATCAGCAGGCAAAGACAAGCGTTTATTCAGGTCCTGAAAAACCACACACACACACACACACACACACAAACAAACAAGTCAGTCGCAAGGGACAAAATTAGCTGGGTTCATATCAAAGTAGGAATCAGATTAAAAATGTATGCTTGATGACTAATTTTCATTTGGTATGTGCATCTCGTCTGAAAGCATTGTGTGTGAACGTGTGTGTGCTTTAAATAAGATAGCGTGACTTCCTACAGTCGTTCTCAAACCAAAGCATTAGCATCTTCCATAAATAACCCTCCATCACGCTTTGAATCTCCTCCATTTACATCTCTCTCACGTGTCTTTTTTTCTCCACCCACAGGCTACTTATAAAGACGCGTGCAGCATGAAAGTGTCATCGGGCAGCACATCAGTCCAATACTTGTGTACTAGTACAGGTTGAAGAAGGGGGTGAATAATTTCACCCCAAAAATAAAAAAGAAACACATATAATATTATATTTGCATTATTTTTAATAACATTAATCTCAAATGATGAATATTTCCCCCTCAATTCTTATTACTGCAATGCAAAATAAAACTATTTGAGCTATTATTTATAGTCTCTAGACAGGATGATTTTCATAACTGTCATCATAATGAGAATCTAATTAGAATCAATGGTTTTGAGAATAATGAAAATCACAAACAAAAAAATAAAACATCCAGATGCATGAGTATTAAAGGGAAATGACAAAGAAAATTGAACAAACTTGTATGCATAAGTCTTTGTAACACTATTTACATGCATGTTGCATGTATTTACCATAGTAATAACAGTAAATTATGTGTAACTAATTAAATAAATACTAATTATGTAATACCGTCATCAAAGGCAGTATAACAAACGCAACATTATACTTTACATTTATATTTTTAAAATGACTTATTTATAATAAATATTATTGATGTTTATTATCATTTTTATATATGTATATTATCTTTTTCCCATGTTACAGTAATGAGCTTTTGGGAATAAAAGGAGCTCAAATGCATGAAAATCGTATTAGCCATAATAGTAGACCATCTTCTTTATGCAATTACTTTTATTTATGTACCTATAAAATATGACCTGAACACCTCTTCATGAGATTCACCAGTTTATATACACACAGCATCGTTAAAAAATATCTGACATTTGTCTAATAATGTGCATTTAGTCGCAGTAACCCAATTCATACAGCAGGGGGCAACGTGACCCCGGAGACCGAGTGAGGAACACATGGTTAAATAACTAGTTCACACTGAGGTTTGCCATTAAAACCCCAGAAGAAGAAGCTTTAAATGCTGTACATGTAGCAAGAGTGTGACGTGAATGTCTTGATGTATTCAGGTTAATCACGTTTTTCGATTTCAAAAACGGTGGCTTTCAAACCCTCTTTTTAACACTGGACTGCAGAGAAGAGAACAGAGACTGGGAATGATAAAGAAAGGAAAGAGGGAGTGAGAAAAAGAGAGGCAGAATCCATTCCTTTCAGATCCATGTGTGCGGTAACAGGGGAAGCCAGTATTTAATATCAAACATCACCAGACAGACACAGACGCATGTGCTTTGAAATTCAGTCGCAAATGCGACGCCTGTTTCAGGGGATTTTCTTCTGTCCTCACAAAGTGAAAATGCCACACGATGCATCAATCACAGCCAGCGTGGTAATGAGGAGATTTTGGACCGATGAGGTTTTGCGTGTCTACGTAGTGCTTTAGCCTAGAAAAAGAAACCAAACCATTCTGACCATAAGAACAAAGTGTCCTGTTACTTGTCGTGGCTGGTTAAGACACCAACTTGTTATACCGTGTCATGTCTGGGCTAAGATCTCAGATCTTCAAAACTGAGGTCGGTAACTGACGTTCAACACCTGAGAGCTTTCAAACATGCAGAACATGTTCCTCTTATACCATCTGCAACTGCCCACAAAACCTCCAGATTTCTTTAGATCATCTCATTAAAGAATCATCGCGGAGGAAGAGGAGCAGAGAAGCCGACTAACAGGGTGTGGGAGAAATATAGAAAAGGATGAGAGAGGGAACGAGAGAAGAAAAGCACAACAGAGGAATCCCTCCACCTACTCAAGGCCAAAAATAAAGCTCTTAGTAGTGACACATCACCCAGTCTGAAGCTTTCAGGGTAACGCACGCAGAGTCCTGTGAATAAGTGAGCGTGAGGCAGGTTTGTGCTGCTGATTCATTTATGTTCTGTCTTACCTCCATGGATATGCGCCGATGATTTCGGTTGCGGAGACACACGCCGGTGGGCGACTGCACTTCGTCCGAGGACGTCCCTGAGGCCTGATCGCTCTCTCCATCCGAACCCATCTTCAGATTCTCATGAACAATGTCTGGGAGAGAGGAAGAGGAGGTAAGAAATGAAAACGTGTGATGTATACGTGTGCGAGATCTGCTGCTGCTCTGACGGAGTTATGGGAAAGTTATAGAGTTGATAAGAGTTATGGGAGGTTTTATTAGCATATACATATATATCATAAAAATCAACAATAATAACTGTAATTAAGTTCAAGTTTTATTTGTTAACATCAGTTAACATGAACTACGAATGAGAACTACTTCTAAAGCATTTATTAATCTTAAAGTTCAATGTTAATTTCAACATTTACTAATTCATTTTTAAAATCAAAAGATGTATTTGTTAACATTAGTCAATGCACTATTAACTAACATGAACAAACAATGAACTGGATTTCTAACTAACATTAACAGCTCAATAAGTGTTGTTAGTTCATACATTAACTCATGTTAACAAATGAGACCTTATTGTAAAGTAAATAATTAAATGGATATTTAAATGGGACATTAACGGATATTTTTAATACTTAAATTGGTTTAATTCAAGTTTGAAAATTGAGTTAAAGGCACAATATGTAAGATTTTTAAATAAAAATTGCCAAAACCACTAGAACAATGTTATGTTTTGATTGACTTGTGTACTTAAATTATCACAAATGTTTACAACAATGTTTAAATCCAGAGAATTCAGCTATTTTATCCGGCGACCGACTGCGGCATATATGCGCATAATAAAAACAGAAATGTAAAATGTCCTGGGCTCTCGGCCCCGTCCTGCTTCATACCACAGTAACGTTAATAAACTTTAATAAATGAGCTCACCCATGAACATGATTTCTGCCTGAGTCCCATCAGACTGCTTTCCATCGGCTGTGGAGGTAAAGACGACACCTCCCATGATTCCACGCTCATTCACAGCGCCATCAAGCTACGTATCTGTTATTGCTTTGAATAAACGACCTCTAGCGGCAAAACTTACATACTGTGCCTTTAAATGCGATTATTATTTAATTATTAAATTAATTACTCATTTTAAAAATAGTAAGTTATTAAAAGAGAGCATTTACCAATTGGTTTCTTAATCCAAATGAGTCACAAAAAGTCATCAAAACAATTACACTGAAACCTTTTAATTATTTTTTATTTATTTTTAGCCCCTTTGACACAAAACAGCCATCTTGAAAAGGCAAATGTTTCTGATGACTGATTTTAGGCCCCAGACACACTTTACAGGCATTACTATTGCATCATCTTATGGTTAATAATCAGCTCAAAAAATACATTTGGCATACTATTTTTAGCATAATATGATTTGGGACACACTAATCTTGCATACTACGTAGAATATTATATAGTGATTCAGGAATCAACCTAATGTGTGTGTGTGTGGGTTGGAAAAGCAACATGTGATTCCTCTATTTCAGTGAAAGACCTTATTCATCTTCTTTCCCTTTAAACACACACACACACACACACACACACACACACACACACACACACACACACACACACAGCACATTAGGCTGCACGTCTGTCAATAACTCTCCAACAGTTCTTCATATTCATATTCATGAAAACGAGTCAAACCTGACATGAACACACATGCTCTATTCACATTCACCTATGGCCTGATTCCAGAGAAAGACATGGATAATCCATGAAAACAAGGAAACTGTGAAGAGATATGTGCTGTTCCATGTGCTTTTTGTTTATACAGTGAGTGAGTATGAACTATGTCCTCCTCTCTTCTTTATTACATAAAAGCATGATCCAGCTTATCTGAGCTGACCTAGGGGCCAAATCATGATGTAATCGGGGGTTTAAAAATATAAAACACACACACACACACAAATTGAAAACAAGCGGCCAGGAATTAAGAATCCCATCCAGTCAACATGTACATGCAGTCTTCTAGTACCTGGAAAAGAAGCGGACTAAAAGCAATGGAAAATAAAAGCTGTTCCGGAAGGAAAGAGATTATATTCCCGCATAAAAGAGAGCTGGAAACTAGAAAAAGAGTGTAAAGGTGCGGTCGTGGCTCTGTAGTTTTATGGCAGGCTGTTTGCTGGCTCACGGCCCCCTCCGCCCTCACCTCATAAGACGGCGTCCCCCAAGGGTGACATATCGGCCCGCTCTTTTATCTGGCCGCGGCAGTAAAAAGTACCTAACCTGAGGGCCATCCATTATGGCACACAGCTGTCTGCTGTCTCTCTGCTCTGATATCTTCAGACGAGAGGGAGAGAGGTGAATCTTGCGGAAAAATGTCTGGAATATGTATATTTCACTACAAAAGTAAGATGATACAAAAACAAATGCAGTTTGCATGAAGCAATGACAATTGAGCACATTATCCCCATTAAAGGGTTAGTTCACCCAAAAATGAAAATTCTGTCAGTAATTACTCACCCTCATGTTGTTCCAACCATGTAAGTCTTTCGTTCATCTTCGGAACACAAATT
>NC_140212.1:5045452-5102952 GCF_951802725.1 Rutilus rutilus
CTTCAGGACATCACAACAGAAAGACTAGCATGTTTAATTTTTTAACGGTCCTCCACGACAGGTTGAGTATGTGAGCGAGAGTGAGAGTGCGAGAAACAGTGAGTGTGTGTGTGCGCCAGTGAGTGAGTGTGTGTGTGTGTGCAAGTGAGTGAGTGAGCGAGGGACAGTGAGTGTGTGTGTGCGCCAGTGAGTGAGTGTGTGTGTGTGCAAGTTAGTGAGTGAGTGAGCGAGGGACAGTGAGTGTGTGTGTGCGCCAGTGAGTGAGTGTGTGTGTGTGTGTGCAAGTGAGTGAGTGAGCGAGGGACAGTGAGTGTGTGCGCCAGTGAGTGAGTGTGTGTGTGTGCAAGTGAGTGAGTGAGTGAGCGAGGGACAGTGAGTGTGTGTGTGTGTGTGTGTGTGTGTGTGTGTGTGTGTGTGTGTGTGTGTGTGTGTGCGCGCGAGTGAGCGAGTGTGTGTGTGCGCGAGTGAGCGAGTGTGTGTATGTGTGTGCGAGTGAGCGAGTGTGTGTATGTGTGTGCGAGTGAGCGAGTGTGTGTGTGTGTGAGAGAGTGAGTGAGCGAGGGACAGTGAGTGTGTGTGTGTGTGTGTGTGTGTGTGTGTGTGTGTGTGTGTGTGTGTGTGTGTGTGTGCGAGTGAATGTGCGTGTAATGGCACGCGATGACTGGCCGGAAAGCAACGTAGTCTGACATGTTCCTTGTCCACGACACGACAAGATTTTAGGAGTCAAAATCGTGTAATCTGACACCGTGACTATCGTAACAGACGCAAAAATCTTGTAATCTGAACCAGGCATTATTCATCGTGTCAGGCTGTCTGTTGCCATGTGTTCATCGCGCGAGTTCATATCGCGATGACGATGAAAATTCAATGTATCGTTCAGCCCTACACGCTAGCATGCACAAATAGGTTTCTCAGATGAAGCACAGAAGAAAAAAAAAATCTGTTAATTCTTACGGTTTTGGAAAAAAATTAACTTGAGTTTAACCTCAAAGCATTCAGGGACTGCCTACACTTGAGAAGAGTGTGCAATGCTACCTTATATTTTGGTTAAAATGAGATATGCGATAACGCAGCATAATTTTGATGTCCTTAGTTGTGAATTAACGCACCTAATGCCTAAAACGGTGTCTAGGAAGGGTTTTGACAACACATTCTCGTGGCACTTTGTAACTTTATGTTTTGGCGAATTGGTGGCATGTAAACATGTGGAGACCTCCGAAACAAAATTAGGAGGAGCCTTTAAAATAGCATAATAGGGGCACTTTACAACCCTCCCTCAGGTGCTCCGATAAGGATGTGGAACGTTCATCCCGTCTTGGCCAAAAAAAACTTGTGCTTTTGATAAGCGTGGTACTGTTTTCCCTCAGTCGAGCATGCATCACGGGGCAGGGGTGCTCTGGGGACAGAAGGTAAGCAGGAACGCACTGGAACTCACACCACACTGATTTCCAGTTTACAGAGTCTCATTGTACCGTCTGAAACAGTCTGTGTGATTCCAGTCCATGCTTCAGGTTTGCCTAAAGGCAACAGAGCTAATTTAGCCCATCTCTCACAAGCTGTCACATGCTCCCTTCCTCTCATTCTCCTCACAGGGGTGTCATTGCTGTTACGTAATTACTAGCTAGCTGACATACAAGAGCGCGGAGAAGAAAAAGCACTTTGAGGAAGAGGACGGGGAGTTTTGCTTGGTTCTTTTCCATTCAACTGAAATCGCATTGCTTTAGGCATTCAGGCTGACTGGAAGAATGACAGCAGAGCTTTCTCAACAGGCTCAGCACTGTTTATGGTCACAAAAATGGCACAGACTTCAGTTATGACAGATCAGAATGACAGCTTGACAGGGCTGTATCAGGGTCAACTAACCCGTGCTAACGTGGTCAATACAGGTGAGCCAGAGAAAATCAAAATACTCTGAGTAATAATACTCAGAAGAACAAAAGAGAAACTACTCATTTGAAATAAAAATTCAACAAGTTAAGCTCTTGTTTTTCTTGAAGACACTTACAGTGGAAGTAAACGGGACAATCAGCAAACAATAAAATGCTCATAGACAAACAATATGTGAGCTAAGGCGATTTTAAAGGGGGAATAAAAATCATTTTCTGTGTAAAGTTCAAATTTTACAACTTTGTTGACAATGTAATACCAAAAGCCCTAAAACGGCTGTAAAAAACAAAAACAGTTTGTAGACGTCTACGACTGTGGACAAATAAATAGTTTTATCCACCAAAAATTGTCCCCATTCACTTCCATTGTACGTACCAATGTTGGCCTTTTAAAAATAAAACTAGCAACAAATTAGAATTCATTTTCGTGTTAATAATCATTAAGGAGAAGGTGCTGTTGACTGAGTTTAACTTGACTTCCCCTAACATAAAAGAGTGTATATATAAGAGTTCACAAAAACAAAAGCATGACATTTGTGTTTTACACTCCAGAATGACTACACACATCAAGTTACTTTAAGAGATTCAATTAAATGCCCCAGATTTATTCCTATACATTTTAGAAAGAAATACAGTCACTACCCCCCCAAGTGAAAATATCAGAGGTCAGGCCAAAGCAAACATGCAGCCGTCTTCACATCGCTACAAAAATGCAGAATATTTGTGGTCTTCAAATATTAGTATAGCGATATATGTTGACAAAGCAATTCTGAAAGATGACAATGTGTAAAAAAAAATTATAAATTGATGCAAAATGAGAGCAACAAAGGTTTTCTACGCTGCAGTGTTTGACCAAAAGGGTGCGTTACCTCAGAAAATGAAAGCTTTACTAAAATAGTTTAGCTACAAAATCTGATAATCAGTTTATAGAGCCCCTGCGTCCTGATTCTTAACACAGGAGGCCCTTTTTTCCGCTCCCGTGGACCTTTTCCAGGTTTCCAGAGCTCTTATTCCACAAGCTAATCAAAACACTAATAAATCAGTCTCTAATCTGGACTACTAACAGTGACCCTGCACATGTAATATACCGTAGACACAGCAAAACAATATGAAAGGTGCAGCGCACACACACTCACCGCTGTCCTTGCTGCTGTTCTCCTCGATGGTCATCTGCTCCGCCAGCTCCGAGAGAGACTCATCGATCGTCTGGCTTCCACGCAGGGTGAGTGACAAACGTCTCTTAAACCTCTTCATCCTCTCCATAGGCCTCTGTGGCAGGGGGGGCCTGTAGGAACACACACACACACACAGTGTTGTTAATCATCGGCCTGCGAATATCTGCGGCATGCAGACTTCTTTTCATTGTTTTATTATTATTATTATTAAGTTCAGTGGCATTGTGGGTTAAGCACAGCCTTAAAAGAAGAATATGCGTCACATATGCGAGTAAATCATGCTTTTCACTTCGACAAAGTGCATTTGCTTTAGATGTTCGAGTTGGTTTAGGCTAGTTCATGGAAATGACAGTTTAAATCAAAATTGGAGTTCTTGCAGCTTTAAGTGCATGTCAATTAAAATTTACTGTACTTCTCTTCCAGGAACACAGCCCAAAATAGTGATGACTCATCTAGTACGCACAAGTGTACTCCAATAAAATGTTCACTAAAAAGAGAACATCCCATCCCCCTAATGCTGGTTTCTGGCTCGTAGCAAAAGCAAATAACAGCTTGCCAGTGCATCTTCGGCAGTAATACTTGTATTTACTTTACCAACCAACGATTTCTGGAATTAAAGTCTTTATTGCAGTTTTACCGAGCTTTGACATACTGGCTACTGGCTGTTTTTCAGAGCCCTTCAATACTTCCCAACTCAACTTCCTGTTGGGGAAAAAAATGCGTGAAAAAGAGTCACATTTGTAAGTTCCAGTGGGATGGGTTTTGATGAACACAGCAGGACTTTAAGACTTACATGTGCCAAGTATAAATAAATAAAAAAAAGCCTCGTTAATAATAAAAAGCCTTTTAATCAAATATTCATGAGACTGTATTTTGTTTTTATAGGCACTTCAACACATGGTTGTGTGCATTATTAAAACACACTCCCACATGCGCCATAATTCCCTTTACACCAATGCATTTTCTTAAAATAAATGACAGCAATGAGACGTGCAATAAAAAAATAAAAATAAAAAAAGATACAGTTCTGATTGAATGAGGGTTTGAAGGCAAAGGTAGTCAATGTAAAAATAATGAATAAATGCATTTATTTGTCATCCTTAATTAAACATATATTTAGTTATCTTAGTCTAATATTGGTGTTGCCATTTTATAAAAGCAATAAACTACTCAAGGGCATGCATAATGGTGATTTTAACAAGATTAAAGTGTGCAAAATAACACCCCTTAACCATACAATCACTCATGCATGGATTCTCTTAAGACTTCATACACCTTTAATGTGTGTGTGCTTGTGTATTTCTCTCAATACATGCTGACTTTGCAGCGTTTTAGGCAGGAAACACCTTGCTATGGGAGGCAGCGGGACTCTTTCTGTCTATTGTATTGCCACCGTCAGACTACACACACCCAAATTCACACAGGACTCACAAAGCGAGGTACAAATTAAACCTCCAAGGTTCTTCTATGTCTAGCGAAAGCACAGCACATACTGATATAACATTCGGCCCCTATGAAGAGCCGGGTCACCGTAATCATAAACAGAGACGCACAAAAGACTATCAGGTTATAGTGAGATGGCTTTTCTCGTGTGGTGTCTGGTTTCAGGACGCTGCAAAGTGGGAAATGTGCATGCAAAGATCACACTACAGGAAACGGCCGGTCAGAGCATCTGTGATTGGTCCCTCTCGAATACAATCACGCATACACGCCATCTGTCCATCTGACACAGACTAAAGGAAGGGGGGGGTAACCGAGCCCCCATATGAGGGATTAGACGACGGGTACAGGCCGATATAGAACCGACAGACAGTATAATGTGCACGCTGACAGAGCACATCTTCTCAAACAGCTGGTATCTCATTCTGCTACGTAGGGCAGCAGGGTCCAGACACACCCAGAGGCCACAAGCGTGTGTTTTCATGGGCTTGTGTTTGAACAGTTGGCATTCCTGTGTCAGACCTGCTAGGACAGGGCACAACCAGCCTGAACACACACACAGACAGACACTTTAACACTCTGCAAAATCACCATCCTGTTCATTAAAGGGATGCTTCGGAGTAATTTCAACCTAGGGTCCTTTGCTCCATGACCTCGAGCCAAACACCGCCCCAAGAAGCTTTTTTTTGTCCCTTGGTCGGACATCGTTAAAGTTAGAGCTTATTTAGAGATATCAGCCGAATGGCGCTAATGGATCCAAGGTTGTATCTGGTAAATTACCCCCACTAATAATGCCCAGAATGGTACCAAACTTCTACAGTTGTACAAATAGGTTCTGTACTCATAAAACGAGGCATTGGAAAGTTTGTAAGTACATCAGGAGTTTATTTAAATAACACTTGCCTGATGGCTTATGCTACCGCTAACCCGGACGTCGAGGTCACTTCCGAGATTTGGGAAAAGCCCGTAAAAAAAGCTTCTGGGGGGGGGGGGGGGGGTGTTTGGCTCAAGGTCATGGTGCAAAGGACCCCAAGTTGAAATTCCTCCGAACCATACCTTTAAAGACATGCAGAAGTGATTCCCCATCATGCAATGTCAGGCTTTGGCTGCGTCTACATTAATCTGGATAGTGGATACATCTGAAAACGGCATTTTCATTTCAAAACACTTTGTCCAAACTAGCATTTTCCAAAAGTTTCTCGCCCAGACTGATAAAGCTTAAGTCATCTTACTACATGAGTAAAACCTAATAAAAGCTCATTGCAATGATACCGAGAGTCCAGACAAAGTTCTCACTGTATTCTTCAGCCATGATCATTTTCTCAGCAAAATAAATAAATAAATAAATAAATAAATGTGTGTTTTAAAACGCTCATGCTTTGATGCAGACAGGCATATTTTAAGGGATGTAATTCAAGTGAACAGCACATAGCTGGTATAACAAAAGATATCTATAGGTAGAATATGCAGTACATGACTAAAAGTGTCATCGTTTTCAAGTACCTCCGGTTTCACAGTCCGCACTACAATTCGAAAATGCCGTTTTCGTGTCCCGAGAGTGTCTTCAAAGAGCTAGGACAAAACGCAGTTTCAGTGTGGACAGAACGCCAAAACGAGAGAAAAATATGCTTTTTTAAATTTATTCAGATTAATGTAGACGTAGCCTTTAAAGTCCCTGTAAAGTCAAAATTAAGTATGTGTTCTGAGTTTGTCATACCACCGAAAAATGTGTTATTAGCCACCCAGCCCAATTTCAATGATTAAAAAAGCCGCCAAGTACATAAAATAAGCTATCAAAATCTCGAAAAAATGAGCAGTAGTCTCAGCTCTCAAACGCTGGGGGCGTGTCCGCTGGCTGCGCTGAAACCACGCCCACTCGCGGGAAATATGACTCGCGCACAGCTCGTGCATGTCGGCGCGACGGGAGGATGAAGGCCGAAGCGGACAGCGGGAGATAGTCGGTTCAACCCCATTCACCAGTAACAGCGGATTATCAGTGAATTCCAGTTGTCTCCAACGAAAGTAAACTATCCTGATCTCTACAGAGGCGGGTGTGGTGGTGATCATCAGCTCTCCATCAAGGTAACGTTAGCTCTTCACAAGATAAATCCACCTCCTCTTGATATGATCATTTTTCGGAAATTTAAATAAGGACACCGATCTGTTTTCTAAGTGATTGCATCCAGGGAATACGCATTTACATGACGAAGGCATAGCCAGAGCCATGGGCATAGTAGCTAGCAAACTGTAGGCTGTCTGATAGTAACTCGCGATTGAGCGATAGGCTTAGTGACTCCGTGCGTCATCAAGTAGGGGCCCAATCAAGCTCAGGGGGTCGCAGTGCGTCATCGAGCCCCCGTTTTAGCCCCGCCCAAAAAATCCGGCTCACAGCAAGGGTGAAAAACTGTTTAACGGTCTAACTCCACAATTTAGTACTTCACAGTTCTCAGTCTTTGTAACATGTTTTAGCAATACATTTCTAGCACTTATAATGTGTTTAGAATTTTTTTGTAGAATTGCCTTTACAGGGACTTTAATGTTGGCCTACAGGGACTTTACGGCGAGCCTTTTCTACTCGTCTCCAGTCTAGCTCATTAAAAAAAAAAAAAAAAAAAAATACAAACGCATCGCTAAGTGGGCATATACAGGCCTTATTCTTGTTTTTTCTCTTGGTTTGCACACGTCCTTTTTCGGTGGAGGACACAGACACTGTTGTTTCAGTGACACACTGCATTCTTGGCCAATGATTGAAGAGCATTGAGGACAGTGTTGTCTATTGTCACCCCGCCCCCTCCCGTCATTAACCCCTCGGTTAACAGCAGCTCTCCGGGATCACGCTGATAGGAAAGTCTGGAGGGGGGGAAGAGTAGGCCACAAAAATATGCAAATATGGTTACAGCTCATTTAATATGCATGTTGAGGGTGGGGCATGTGGTCTATGGTGATCTCATAAAGTGTAATCATATTTTTTTGCTATAAGGCCCCAAGTCACAAGTCAGTTTTTTATCCGCATGACACTGACATACACCGCTGGTCAAAAGGTTGAGGTTGGTAAGATTTTTAAATGTTATTATGCTAATCCAGTCTGCAATTATTTGGTCAAAAACACCGTAAACTGAAAAATTGTGAGATACTATCATAAATTAAATAAACTGTTTACTATTTGAATATATTTTAAAATGTAATTTATTCCTGTGATGGAACATCATAACTCAAGTGTCACATGATCCTTCAGAAATCATTCTAAAATGCTGATTGGCTGCTAGAGAACCATTTCTTATTATTATTATCAATGTTGAAAACAGCTGTGCTGCTTAATGTTTTGAGGAAACATTTTTAAATAGAAATCTTTAAAACATTATAAATATCTTTACGGTCACTTTTGATCAATTGAATGCATCACTGCTAAATGCAAGTATTAATCTTTTTTCCTTTTTTAAAATCGTACAGATCTCAAACTTTTGAATGGTAGCATATTAAACATTATCCAACAAATCTAATAGAAATCTGGTTTTCTATATTGACGTATAAACCTGAGTCTAAGCAACGCTCACCGTCACAATGCTACAGTGTTTTGGTTGCTTACTGACCCAAGTCAAAAGAACCAAACTCCCAAGTGTCTATAAATGTTTACATGAACTTTCAAAGTTGGACTAAACCAATAATTAGTCTATTCTAAGTCAATTCTTTAGTCCAAATGAAATAATGAGCAATTATAATAGTACTGATTGACTAAGCAAACATTAATAATATAAATAGCAAGTAAATAGACAGAAACAGCTGAATGTACAAGTACAGTTGCAAAAACTTGTTAGACACCATGTTAAGAACTATATATGTCTTAAAAAAAAGTAGATTGGTATAATCTGAATTGGAAAAGTGAGACTGATTGCCCCTTTGTTAACTTCTAGTTTGTCAAACTAGTTCTTTTGTAACTGACTTAAAAGTTATGACCAGTCTTGAAGAAAATATTTAGACGACTAACTTTTAACTGGGCAGTTTATGCTGTTGTCTCTTTTGCTCTTTTCATCTTTCTGTGTGTTGCCAAATGAGTAGTTTTACAGTCGTCCAATCATAAACGAGTATGTGAATCAAACGCCGGGAGAGAATCTGTTTACATCCCCCGGGCCAGGATTAGCCCACCTCTTCTGTACATGCTCCTCTTGAGAGATAAGGGGTCTTTGTGTGGCAATGAGAGGGCGCATTACCCACACCATAACAAAACCCTCATGTGCCTGGTGTGGGCTAGGGGAGGCACGGGAGACGATAATACCTCACAAACTCACAGTGGCACACACACACACACACACACACAAGCGCTCACACAAACCTGCAGAGCTTGCAAACATAAACACTTCTCACCCAATAACACATAGACAAAACACCAGCACCGAGGACTGCTCCTGGCCTCAGCTCCAGCTGAATTCTGGGACGACCCTGCAGCCGGGTGGCACCACAGACCGAGGGCAATTAGACCAGGAAGGCCTGACATCAAACATCACACCAGCCAAGAGGCATTAAACAGCAAGCTAATTAATAAACCACAGCCTGGAGAGACAGAAACTGGGTTAGCAAGCTAAACAGACGCACTAAGATACACTAAAAGCATTAAACCGCACTGTTTGTGTTGCAGACACCTCAAATTAGGGGTATTAACAATAACCGTGATATTTAAAAAATAAATAAATATCGTTACAGTGTTAATTAAAGGTAGGGTTGGCAATTTCTGAGTGGCTAGCAATAGCAAGCTAGCTCTGAAAGCATAAGATCCAACCCCTCCCATATGGAAAACCGTATGGATTATCGGGTTTACTTCACATATCTTTAGACCGCAGTATTCTTTTACATTTTAATCCAAAATAGGGTGATGTGAACATTATAGAGCGCAAAACTCTCAGATGTTATTGATGTTTCATTCATACTCGACACTGGAGGGCGACTCTCGCGAAACAAGTGAGACTCATGAGTAATAAATTCCAGGAAATCCCTAATATGGACAAAGACATCTAGCGAATAAAACGCAGAGACATTTCAACTGATTAAACAGAGAATTAACACACCATTACGACAGTATTATTATTATTTTTATCGGTGTTCAAGCAATCTCGGGTATTTTCATAAGGATGATGTAAATTCGACATATTACTTTAAACTATGGAATTCTATACAGTGTTAAAGGCTATAATTTCTATTTAACTGATAGTTTTCAATTTTTTTTGTTTTTTATTCTATAGATAGGCTATCGCAATATATTGTTATCGTGAATTCTTTTGGCCACAATAACAGCACAGTGAAAAATCGCATATCATGACAGCCCTAGCTCAAATCAAGTTTTATACTTTTCAAATGTCATGTGTAGATTTTTATTCGCAATTCTTAAAAAAATTAAATAAAAAGAAATCAATGCTTTTATTAAGCAAGGATTCATTAAATTGATCAAAAGTGACAATAAAGACATTTATAATGTTACAAAATATATTTATTTTTTTATAAATACTGCTCTTTTTAACTTAATATTTATTAAAGAATCCTGTTAAAAAAAGAAGGTCAACATCATTTGGATGTTTTTTCTGTGGGTCGTTTTCAAAATGTCAAATTATGCATAAAGTGTAAAACAAATACTATGTAATTATGCGTTTGTGGTATAGGCCTATAGCCTTAGAAAGAAAAAGAAGTCTGTCATTTTCTTTTCCATAAAACGTGAAAAAAATAAGCCCTGATATTATTTGCATCCAATATCAGACTGATAATAACTATGACAACAATATTTGTTAATACTGATATGGTCATGCATTCAAAAGGAAAAATCCCCCAAATTATGTAGTACCCCCTCCAAAATCCCCCTCCCGAAATTTCTAACCTTTCTAAATCACTAATATATCAAAAGGGAAGTCTGGAAAGCACAGCTCAAATCTTCAAATGAGCATAGGAGGAATCTCGGGTGAGATTGGCATTTTTGATTCTCTTTCTATCTCTTCCCACATAACACACACAAACAAAAAGTCCATTCCCATTGCCATAGCAACAGTCTTTCCTGGGACTTCTCAGCATCTTCTTTCTCACAGATCAGAATCTGTAATTTACCCCTTCGCACGCCCAAAGACAGAGTGAGAGAAAGATGGAGCTGGTGACGGAGTGGGTGAGCAAGTACAAAACAGAAGAGAGCGAATGAGAGAGAGAGAGAGAGAGAGAGAGAGAGAGAGAGAGAGAGAGAGACATAGAAGAAGCAGAATGATGTCTTTGTGTTTGACTACAAAGCATGAGATCTCCACGGCAACTCTGCTCGTCTGCGCCAAACTGCAGGCAAGTGAGACTAAAATGACAAAAAAAAGGGCAAACGAGAGAGAGAGAAAGATAAAGAGAGACAGCTAGCAAGCTTAACAGCGAGTGAAATTAGGCATATTACACGCATGACTGCACAAGCGGCTTCATAACCATCCGTTTGAATCAAGCAGGTCTATAATACCAGGAGAAAGCCATCTGTTAACAACAAAAATAAACGTGAACTTCACCTCTGAAAGCAAGGCTCTGGATCAGATACTGACATCAGTTTGCATCAAGGCCTGTTGACGTGTTAGCATGCATTAGCACATCTGCCCTCTGTCCAACACAGGACATCAAAGATGCATCATCACCATCATTTACCTAGCGTAACGTAATTAAGAGCCATAGAAATGGCCAGATCTGGCAGTCCCGAGGTTCTTTCATCCGCCCGTCCACTCGACGACGCTTTAAGCACTTCAGGGTGTCATTAGCACGCTCTTCAAAATCACTCTCGCCCCCCCACAGCAGCAAAGATGAAGCATGTAAAGCCCAACGTTAATGTGTTGACTGATGGGAAGACGGACGGAATAAACGCACTCATACAGAGAGGACTGCCAGCAGGTCACAATGACAAAGGCTAAAGATGTGTGTGTGTGTTTGTGCGTGAGAGAAGACGTGCTGGTGAACATAAATTAACCATTTAATATGGAAGAAAATCTCTAGTAGTTTCGATCAGGTATGGTTTGTTTTCACATAGTCAGACTTAAGATAGCATATTAAGTTTTAACATTTCAAAAAAAGACATCAGAAACACAGCTTGGGCTCAATAAGGCCCTGTTTACACCTGGTGTTAAGATGCATTTTGGTCGATCAGATCACAAATACGGGTGTAAACGGGGCCTAAAACGTTCTGTTCTCTCGCTATCCCTGATTTCTATCACGCACTCAGAGTTAGTCGTGTTTGCGGCTTTCAAAGCAGAAATGAAAGCTGTTGCTCGCTCCATGTTTTTCCGTCATCTCCTGCCGTGTTCACATGTAAATTGCGTGAGCTTATTTCGTCCATTAGATGGAAAGATCTGAGAAAGCCCAACCATAGACCCTCCCCTCGAAGAAATCAGGACAGAAGTGGTTGAAAGTGGACAAAAGAGATGGATTAAAACCCCAGGTGTAAACGGATATGTGTGTCTGCCTCGTTGTGATCTGACAGGCTAAAAATGCATCTTGATACCAGTGTAAACAGGGCTTCTAACTTTTATTCAGAAAGGATGCATTAAATTGATCAAGAATGACAGTAAAAGACATTTAAAATATTACAAGAGATTTTTTTTGTTCTTCCTTTGAACCGTCTCAAAGAATTCTGCAAAAAGTGCATCATGGTTTACACAAAAATATTAAGCAACTGTTTTCAACATTGATGATAATAATAATAATAATAATAATAATTAGAATGATTTCTGAAGGATCATGTGACACTGAAGACTGGAGTAAAGATGCTGAAAATTCAGCTTTGCCATCACAGGAATAAATTACAGTTTATAATATATTAAAATAGAAAACAGTTATTTTAAATTGTAATAATATTTCACAATATTACTGTTTTGACTGTATTTTTGATCAAATAAACAGAACCTTGGTGAGCATCATCTTTAAAAAAAAACTATAAAAAACATCTTAACGGCCCCAAAGTTTGAACAGTAGTGTAATTTTACATTTTCAAGCCATAAATCTTGTAAACTTTGCCAAGTAAATGTACATTAATCTAAAAAGTGCTAATATGCTGAGTCGCAGTTTATTAAATGAAACTAGGGATGGGACGATTACCGGTTTCACTATAAACCACGATAAAATGTACTGAGTCTGACGGTTAGTATTATCATTTAAAATTGAATTATCATTAAAACCGTGTTTGATTATCGCGATTTTAATAACTCACTGTAAATCCCGTCCAGCCAGCAACAGGCTGACGCAGGCGCAGCGCGCAATGTTAGTGTTTTTTTATTCAAGAAGGATTGGCGAAAGGCAGATTAATGTTTTAAATCTTACATGATCACAAAAATATGATCAAAATCAGTAAACAATAAATCAACTCTGATTTCATTTTCAATACAATCGAAAACGGAGACGCAAGACGGCAAGTTTTGGTCACTATAATCGTGATATGAAATTTTCATACCGTCCCATCCCTAAATGAAACAAACACTCAAGCGCATTAGTCAGCTTACAGCATCGACCACAACGGATTATGTGCATCTTAAATAAACTCACATCAAGGCCTCGTTTACACTGCAGGTCTTGATGCCCAATTTTTATTTGTTACCTTTATCTGATTTTTTTGACCGTCCGTTTACACGTTCTTTCAACTGTGACCCATATCCGATTCATGGGTTTACACTCGCCATACTATCTGAAACATCGCGCATGCCTTAAAGGGTTAAATGCTCTTGCACAGATGGGCGGACGCGAAATATGCTTGATGCTAGCTCTGTGATATACGCCAAACATCAGCATGATTTTGAGGCGAAGAAGGACGAAAAGTGCCATCATTGCACATATGCTTCAGTTATTGTGTGTGAGAGAGATCTCAGGACCGGTGGGAGCATATTGTGTTTAAATATTGGCTTTAACGAGGAGCAGTGGGTCCGAAATTTTGTTGTGTACAACAATATGTTGTGTCAATGTTTTTTCACATTCCTCTTGTGTCATCGGGCCAGATGCGCATCGGGGTTTCTCTCGTCATTAAACCACGGAGACGTTGCCTAATACCTCAGAAAACCCAATCTGCCTGTTTACATGACAGTCGCATTGGCACATATCCGATTTATTTCCACATATGAATGAGGCCTGAAACCGATCTCGAAATATCCGAATGCATGCGTTTTTTTTAACACATCCGATCTGTATCACATATGAACAAAAATAAATAAATAAATAAAAAAATCGGAATTGGGTCACATTTCACTGACAGTGTAAACGAGGCCCAACACAAGCACTGAAATATTCAGCAGGAAAATCTCAAAGCAAGCCATCCATCAGGTCAGACCCCAAATCAAGATTAAACTGTCATGGAGACGGGGTCCTGACGCAGACGTCTTCTCGAATTCTGTGCATCACTGGCCTCGGCTCTCTCCAAGAAGCTCAAACACCTTCCTGAATTTAAATGTCATCAGAAGATCTTCAGCATGCGAACTTTAATCACTCTCAAAAAGAGAAAAACAAACAATCATTAAGAGTCGCAAGAGCATCTCTGTGTGAAGTACCATCCTCCTTTCCGGCCGCTTCTTTTCTCACACAAACACAAACAAAAATCCTTGAGACAGGAATGTGGCGATACACAGATAATGCTGTCTGTCAGCCTAAAGCAAACACAAACATACGCGATCGCTAAAATCAAGACCGAACTGCAGCAGGACCGAACGAGAAGAGACTCTGAGGTCAGAGAAAGTGATGAAGCTTCACGACAACAGACGATCTTTCTACGTTTGTCAGTAAATACTTAGATAAAAAATTAAAAAAAAACACACAGAATAGAAAGAAAGCGAAAACTCGGGAAATGGATTATATAAAATTAGAATGATTTCCAACTAACACCAACTTATGACTACCGGGCAAATATAGGAGATTGACTGTGTACATAAACATGAATGAAAATACACACAGGCTTCCCACAACACCCACTCACAGCCGTCTAGAAAGTATTGCCATGTTCTTCTTCTTATGCTCATAAGTGTGTGTCTGCATGTGTTTGTGTCTGCAAGAGATAAGAGGATGATCACACACACAATCCCCCGTGACGAATGAAGCACCAAGCAGCACTGACTCCAGAAGGGAACTGCCTGTTCTCTGATACACACACACACACACACACACACACACACACACACACACACACACACACACACACACACACACACACACACACACGTGTCAATGGAAGGTCAGCCTGATATTACAGTCTGTGCCCACATTACCAACAGGGATGAAAGTTTGAAAGGAGCATGTACAGGTGTAATACCAAGGTGTCAATGACATATTCATAGTTTTTTTGCACAATACTCCAAGCTTCTTCACAGACTTCCATGCAATTTCTATGGTATACAAATAAATAAATAAATCACATTTCCAAAAAAAAAAAAAGAATCAGGGCCTGAATTTAGGTGCAGGAATGTGTTTTTTGCGTATAATTTTACTCATTTCCACAGGTTTCACACTCACACCCAAAGCACGCAGACATAAAGCCGCCTCTCAAACAACTCGCCAGCCGCGAGTACCAAATTTTGTTATTTTCTGCGGCTTATTGCGCTTAAAGTCAAATACACACAAAATTCTGTCAAAAAGCCCATCTTGGCAAGTATTCACGTTACACAGTCGGTTATGTCTACCGGTATACCGGTACGGCAAAAATACCGGTATATATTATATTTCAAACGGTACAATATCATAATTTTGCTTAATTCGGTATTTGATGCGCTGCAGTTTCGAAGTTCACCGCTAGGCGGCAGTGCGCTACCCAAACAGACGCGGGTCACTTGAAACCGGCAAAAAGTGACAACGAAAGAAACAAGATGGATCGAACTGAACAAGCTAATTCTACACTAGGCTTGGGCGGTATTCGAATTTTGAAACCGTCAAACCGCCTCCCTATTTTACCGGGGTATACGGTATTACCGTGACTAATTAAAAATTATGACATAATGGACTCAGACGGCGTCACCAAACTGTTGGCTTGTGCCTACACCGTTCAGAAACTGAATGCCAGATCGGGCAAAAAAACAACAACAAAAAAATCAAGCCCAACCCCTGCACGTTGTGTCTGAGTCAGGCCGACGGCATTAACTGTTAATGAGCCGGAGCCCACCATTATTCAACATATCTGTGTGTGTGCAACAAGCAAGAAGTGCAATCCGGTGACGCGTGTCCATTGATTTTTATTAATAAAACTTTTCTGCAAAGATGGAAGTTGACGATCGCCATCTCTGTAGTGAGCGAACATATAGAGAGAAATGCACATCATTACACAATCAGAGAGTGGCCTTTTTCTTTTCGTTTTGAATTGTTTCGTTTAAAGAAATTGACGATCGGCATCTCCGTAGTGAACGCTAGAGAAATGCACATCATGGATTACAGAGAGTAGGCTAGTCTATTTATTTTCGTTTTGAATGGTTTCGTTTACTGAAATTGACGATCGCATCTCCGTATGAACGCGCCTAGAGAGAAATGCACATCGTGGATTACTTAGCCTAATCAGTGAGTAGCCGTCTATGTGAGTAGCCCATTTCTTTCGTTTTGAATTGTTTCGTTTAAAGAAATTGACGATCGCCATCTCCGCATGAACGCGCCTAGAGAAATGCACATCGTGGATTACTTAGCCTAATCAGTGAGTAGCCAATTTCTTTCGTTTTGAATTGTTTCGTTTAAAGAAATTGACGCTCGCCATCTCTGTAGTGAACGCTATAGAGAGAAATGCACACCATTGATTAATCAGACTAGCCTATTTCTTTTCGTTTTGAATTGTTTCGTTTAATGAAATTAACGATCGCATCTCGAACGAGAGAAATGCACATCATGGATTACTTAGTCTTAGCCTAATCAGTGAGTAGCCTATTTCTTTCGTTTTTAATTGTTTCGTTTAAAGAAATTGACGATCGCCATCTCCGCATGAACGCGCCTAGAGAAATGCACATCGTGGATTACTTAGCCTAATCAGTGAGTAGCCAATTTCTTTCGTTTTGAATTGTTTCGTTTAAAGAAATTGACGCTCGCCATCTCTGTAGTGAACGCTATAGAGAAATGCACACCATTGATTAATCAGACTAGCCTATTTCTTTTCGTTTTGAATTGTTTCGTTTAATGAAATTAACGATCGCATCTCGAACGAGAGAAATGCACATCATGGATTACTTAGCCTAATCAGTGAGTTGCCTATTTCTTTCGTTTTTAATTCTTTCGTTTAAAGAAATTTCAAGCTTTATTTATTTGTCATGTCTGTGAGGCATAGCCTTTTTTATGAGATTTCAATGCAAGTGACAGCGGCATGCCCATCATGTCATGATTATATTAAATCCAGGCATATTGGATGATGAAAATTTTATAAAAATTTAGATACAATTTATACAAAACGAAATTCGTTTTAAAGAGGCCTTTTACAAAACTAAATTTATTGAAATGGTCAAATCGTCTGACTCCCGATGCATCCCATCTTATTTGTGCTGTTCACTTTTCATAATCAACAAAGATGGAAAAAATAACATTATAATATTTTAACAAATACGAAACTTAATGCGCTTATGTATCCTGGCAGCAGTGAGTGGGCGGTTGTTTCGGAGATGCAACGTTAGAGGTGTTTACCGGTCACCTTTTTATTGCACAATTTACAAATTGCCTCGTCAGTATTTACCGCCTCTCCCTTCATATTCGGTTGGAACCAGAAATATTGCCAAACTGCAACCACACATAAGCATTTTTAGGCAATAAATAAATTACATATATTATAGGCTATATAAGTGCTGGTAATGACGGTATTGAAACTGATACCGGTGCTATTTTAAGATCCCGCGGTATCCGATATTACCGTAATACCGCCCAACCCTATTCTACACGCCCGCAATTAATCAATAAAGAAGGCAGTAGGAGTGAAATATGGCATACCGTAAATCATCATATTTAAATGTAATGCGTATCATATTGTGCTGTAATAGTAATAACATGGTACTTTTGGTTATTAACCTTGAGCGAGGAAGTAGTTTAAAGGGGTGGTTGATTATGATTTCACTTTTCTAACTTTAGTTAGTGTGTAATGCTGCTGTTTGAGCATAAACAAATTTTTTGTTAACAAAGATACAACGCTCAAAGTTCAAAAGCAAAGTGAGATATTTTCTTTTAAAGAAATTGCTTTTTAAGGACTACAACAAACGGCTGGTAGGGACTACACGACATTCCTTATGAAAATTTACATAATCCCCTCCCCTTTATAGATTATCGAGACAGAATATGCTAATCAGTGACTAGAAGAGAGTTAACTCCACATCAGATACTTAACTTTAAACATAAACAAAAACGTTTTTGAAATTTTCAGGACACAAGCTGTTGAAGCTCCGCCCCTGTGCTGGGAGCAGCAGCTCATTTGCATTTAAAGGGACAGACGGTGCGTTTTTGCTCACCCTCAAAAAGTGACAATTTTAACATGCTATATAAAATATCTGTGGGGTATTTTGAGCTAAAACTTCACATACACGCTCAAAGACTTATTTTACATCTTGTGAAAAGGGCATTAAACCACCCATTTAAGAAGGGCGAGTACTAGCAGGTCAGTGAATAAGAACACCCGTCCCTCTGTGTCCCAGAATCATCTGCAATGTCCCACATTTAGTCTCTCTCTCCGCCCGAGAGATGCTCCATTACTTCACTTAGCCTTATATTTTTAGCCCGTTGCACAGGCCAGCTTCCCTCCATCACCCAGATGTGTCACTTCACCACTCCATCAGCCCAGCTTCTGCCACAACAAACCTTTCAGCAAAATACGCTGAAAGACGCAGAGGTCAAAATCGACATCGCTGCAACAGGAAGGACACATTTGGCACTGCGACGGAGCTGTTAGCTGATATCGAGCAACTCAAGATATAGGGCAGCAGTTTATCTGTGGCTGATCGTCCTGACACCTGACTGGCAGGAGGGCTGCTAATCCCACGATCCTCTTTAACAGCGTGAAGCCATGATGACCGCAAACTTCCTGTCATTGTCCCCACAGCAGGTGAGTGGCATTCCCGAGCAGGATCACAAACAAACACCACAATAGGGGCAACAAAAGCATGTGGTGAGACTCCAAGCGGCCTGTACTGCTAAGCATAGCATCTTTGTTATGTCCTGCTAAAAATTATTTCGCTACATCTTTAAGATCTAATGTTCTGGAGAATAAAAATAATATGCAACAATAAATGTAAAGCTGAAAAAAAAAAAAACACCTACAAATATAGATTTGATGCTATACATTAGGAACTGGGAAAAATCTGTGCATGCGGGAATAGAAAGTAGGTCAGTTTATGTAGAATAGCGCACTGCAATGCGCTAGCTGGTTTCAGCATGTGATGTAACCCAACCAAACTTTGGACAGGGAGTTTAACACCCATCTGACTCAAAGTTAATCATTCCCTACTTTCTCCTGCTCAGATAATCACCAGATTAGTGTGCATCTAATCCACTGCCAATAACAAACAGGTTTAGTTGGCAAAGATCTGAAATTTCAACTCAAATGACACGTTTTATCAAATGTACTATTACTAATTAACTATTTAATAGTTTTACAATAAACAATAACCGCACTGAACAACATACATTATGAATTAAGATGGTAGCTTTATTACATTTATTATATATTAACATTTTTTGAGATTTTAGTCTGCTCTGAATCAGGGGCGGCACTAGGGCTGGACTAAGGGGGCTTAAGCCCCGAATATTTTGTTACCTTGTCTTTCTCATAGAACAAAACAATTGATCAGAAAAACAAATGTGAATAAGATTACGGCAGCCGCGATTACCTAATCATGAAAAGTGCATATTACAGTTTTATTTAAATTTTTCCCTTTGCATTAAAAGGTACTTACGACGTGCTTTTGCAGCGTTGAGCATTGTAGCCAATCAGAGACATGTCTGTTGAACGCATCGGCCAATCAGAGGCGTTTAAAATGAGTCGCTGTGCTGAAGATGTGTTTTGCGCGAGCTCAACGAGTTCTACACTCATTATTATTGCCAATAAACTTAAGATGCAAATAAGAGATTCACTGCAATATATTTGATATTCTAGAATAGACGCTGCTCTGATGCACTACATTACGCACCGCTCTGTTTGTTGTTAGGATGACTAAAAGTTCAGCGGTCTAGCTCATCAATGTCAAAATGATTGGTAAAACTTGACTGCTGTCATGTTCAACAGTATCCGGTGACGCAAATTACTCAACTTGTTTTATTTATTTATTAAATTTTGCCTTTTTGAATTGAAAATATGCTATAATTTCCTTGATTCACTTAGAGAGAATGCATGCATAATTAAAAATAAAATATTATTTGCAAATAGTTCAAATTATTTCAATAAGGCCTTTCTTTTTCTTTATTCCCTTAAATCGCTTTTATAATTAATTAATTCCTTTAAATAAAAATACCCAGTTTTAGTTTGGGCTAAAGCCCCGAATATCCACTGACCTTAGAACCGCCCCTGCTCTGAATATGACTAAAAACTGATATTTCACCACTGTCCTCTAGATAGCGGCCATTATGCATTTCAAGTGCTTAGCTTTTAGACCATATAGCTATGTCTAATGTACGCCAAGAAAGTTTAAAGACCCCCTGTGGTGAAAATCAAGTGTTTAATGTTGTTTATATGATGTTTTTAATATGCTTTAAGACCAGCAAAATTCATCAGTCAACACCACTGCAGAGTATTTCCTCTTTAAAACTGCAGTGAACCAAAACGGTCTCAAAAACGTGGTCTGAAACCACCCGTTTCCTACCGTCACACTCATTTCTCCACTGACTTTGTGTTGTTCAAAGCATTTCTAATGATACTGATTTTCAGAAGGCTGCTGTTTGACACTGAGACGGCGAACGGGAATGTGGTTTGTGTAACATTAACATGATAACGGTCAAGCCAAAGGCTAATCATATCAATTAACGTTATGTGTGATAAATAAACTGTATAATTTGCTCTCCTGCTTCTTCTGAATCAGTTTCTGGTTCAAATCATGGACTGTAAAAAAAAAGATGGACGACGCCCCTTCGCTCTCTTCCATTGGTGAGAACTGAAGCCGCCAGTGTCCCGATATGGCGCTGACATCTTGGACCTTGAGTCTGCGCAGTAGCGATCTCGGGACCAGACCTGCGCAGTAGTGAGCAGGAAGTAAAGCCTCACTCTCGCAGAATGCACTCTCCCTGCACTTTTTTTAAGTGGCCTATGTCTGCTCCGTTCCTCTCCAATTTTGATGTCTGTTGCTTACAGTACGACAAGAGGCTTGTTCAAATAAAGTAAATACAATCTCCCCAGTCCTCCGAAGATCCCGAAAAAAAGTCTGTTGGTGCTTCAGTGACTACTTCGCTCAGAGAACCTGTCAATCACAGCTGTCAATCATGACGTTGCACCACCGTTTTTATAGCATCACGTAACTAACTAAAAACCAACTTATTTTTGAAACAAACACTTGAACTTACATCGGCGTGATAAAGACGACAGCAAATGAAAGAAACCACCTTTGGAAAAAAGATATTTGAAGTGTAATTTAACTTCACTTTTCAGGACTTGTGCGGCACGCTTGGTTCAAATATATATGGTTGAATTAAAACAATATTTCCACTTGGCATAGAGTGGAGGCAGGGCTAATTTGCATATTCATGGTTCCACCTAAATGAAGCCAGGAAAACACATTCAAATAAGCCATTTTGATTATCCTAGATGAGTTTAAAGCAATCATTGACTGCAGGAGGACTTTGTTAAACCTTTAGATAGTCTATACACATTTAAATTGCACAGTCCTTCTCTTTTTGGAAATATTGTGTTCTGATCTTGTACTACAGTTTTTGTCCAATCAAATTCTCTCTATCATGACAAGCAAAGTACCAAATGCATAACAAATAATGGTTCTGACAAGCTGTGCTATAAAAAATAAATAAAAAAAAACCTTTGATGCGTCACATCTCAACTTCCTGTTTCAATAGGAAATGCATTTGTCCCCATTTTCAAAAGTGACCCACACACTGACTCACTAATGGGGATGTATCCAATGATCTGTATGCACTGACCTACTCTTTACAGTACAACAGCCTACTTTACAAACCACACTGCTAACTAATCAATCATAGCTTTTGACTCGATGTGACCTGGTATTAACATGAAGCCTTAAAGCCATCCCTGCAAAGCACAATTCTGAGGCCATCCACCTCATGTCACACACCTGATGTGAGGTCCTGATACGAGCTCTGTTCATGTTTGAATCACTACAACACAGCGCCGTGCTAAAACCCCCACAGCCCTGCCCGTTCCCATGACAGATCATGTGACCAGATATTTCCAGACATCAGCTAAATCACTCAAGACCTGGGGAATAAAACAGAAATGAACTACTGTGATCGATCACAGCTGAAGGAAACTGAGAGGACAGCAGGGTAAACTGGATATGCTTTAAAAACACACCTTGCACAAAAAGGGAATTATGGGATTGAGATATTAAAAATGGGACAAAAAAAAATTGAAATAAAATTAAAGTATCCATCTAAACAGTTTAACTCAAATAGCAACTTTTTAATAAATGGAGCAAAGGTTATAATGTACTAAATCTGAAAGTAAAACCATTAAAAAATGCAATCCTCACTTAAAATTAAATACACTTTAACTGATATAATATAAAATATTTAGGCTAAGTAATTTGAAATTATTTTAGCTAGTTAAGGCAACATCTCTTATTTTCATTTAGTTTAACTAAAATGACTAAAACTGAAATATATATGTATATATTAACCAAATTACTAATGAACTACAATTCAAATAGAAAAACAGAAACATTCAAAATATTAATAAAAATTACAATAGTACTCAATGATACTAAACTAACACTGAATAGAATTATCTATCTGTTCTCCAAATCACTTGTACTCTGTAGCGTTGTCAGAGGCGGACAGAGTACACAGCTTCATTACTTGAGTAAAAGTACAGATACCCCTTGGTAAATTTTACTCAAGTACAAGTAAAAGTACTACAGTCAGATGTCTACTTAAGTAAAAGTACTGAAGTACTTGAGTATCAAGTGTACAAGAGTACATTTTCTAAATATTGCATTACTACTGCCACAGTG
The DNA here is from genome assembly GCF_951802725.1 of Rutilus rutilus. Taxonomy (NCBI): domain Eukaryota; kingdom Metazoa; phylum Chordata; class Actinopteri; order Cypriniformes; family Leuciscidae; genus Rutilus; species Rutilus rutilus. The sequence continues at coordinate 5,068,049 of NC_140212.1, forward strand.
CTTACATTGGTAAACACAGCAAACACTTGAGGCGAAAACTATCATTAACTTGTTCAGAAAATTGAAATAGTCTGGCGAGTTGGGGCCACGGGTGGCACATTCCCGGGATGGACCTGCCGCGTCTTCATCCATTGTTTCGTCCATGGTTTCGTCTCTTATCTAAATCTGACCTGACTTTGGCGGAAAGCTGAAGGTGATTGCTGATAGGCTGTCCCAATCAGTGGCGCCTGCACAATCCAATCACGTTTGAGAGGGAAACAACAAATTGAGGTTTTCCGAGATTTTTCTTTTTTTTTTTTGAAGAAGTAACGGGTACTCACGGTTATGGATAGAAATGTAGCAGAGTAAAGAGTACAATAAAATGCCTCCCAAATGTACTTGAGTAAAGTCATGACTCATGAGTACTCCCCAAAAATGATACTCGAGGTAAAGTACAGATCCCTCAAAATTGTACTTAAGTACTGTACTCAAGTAAATGTACTCCGTTACTGTCCGGCTCTGAGCGTTGTGGACAAATAGAATCAATAGAAAATAATAATCAATAAGCACTTCCTATCCTCAGTCTGTACTTTCTGTGACAGCACGTCAGAAAACCAGAACATTACAGATTTAAAATAATATATTTTCTTTATTCAAACATGAGACGTTTGAGATCACAGATGGCGCACAATCATTCATACCAGTGAAAAATGAACTCTGACTCACAGATGACAAACTCCAGGTAACTTTATCACCCTCCATCCACAAGTACACAGTCTGCTTCACTGCAGAAAAATGAAGAAAAAAAGACGAGTGCAGAGATCTGTGACGCTCCGCTGTCGCTTAGAGACGCTGGAATGTAAACACCATGTGAGAGGCAATGAGATCACTGTGGGCAACACACACACACACACACACGCTCCAGACGAATGTGAGTGACACCAAAGTGTCTGTTCCCTATCGATGTGCCTCCCCATAAATATTTCAAAGGTAGAAGGATGAAAGACGTCTCAAAAGACACACTCTCACTCAGTCTGAGTTTTTGGAAGCGTGTCCTTAGGGAGCCGTTCACACAGGACGCGTTCTTGCGCTCCAAAACAACTAGAACATGAAACAGAGCACAGGGGTCTTAAAAAAAAAAAAAAAACTTTTTATGACAGGGACAGGGTGGCTTAAAAATGGCACATTCATGGTGCAAGATGTTGAAGAAAAAAAAAAATACAACCCAACAATTAAAGACAGCCATCTGATGTCTGTGCATGTGGCGGTGCTTCCCCAATCTACAAGCTATTTATAATGCAAAGTAGAGCCCGTTTCACACAGAGATTCCGGAAAATACATTGAAAATGTGTCCCGGGATTTGGACTGGGATCGTTGATTCACACTGCCAGTGATTTTCTGGAATCTGTGCGTGCGTTCACACACACACACCCCGCAAAGATCCCGTAAAGACATTCGACATCCCTACTACTGGCTGTAGTCTTTAGCCTCTGGCCAAAAAATCCTCAGATGACGCAAAATGACGATTTTTGCGTCATCGGAGGATTTTTGCCAGACCAAAAAAAAAAAACATAAATCTCTCGTCTCAGGGGGATATGAGGGTGGAAAGCACGGTGATTCGAAAATACTACAGGTTTTCTACTAATACAAAGCTCAATGCTAAATCCTGAAGTATCCCTTTAAATAATGTCAGAACAATATCAGTTCTGCTGTTGTTCATAAATACCAGAAGTTATGCTGTACAATGAGGACGTTGTCATGTCACCGGAAATAGAGTCATCAGCGTCCCAATGTGTAGTGAGCCAGCGCTGGCCTTACTAGGCCTGTCCCAACTAAACGTTAGTCGATGAGAAGAGGCTTAGTCAATCAAATTTTAATTTAGTCGCATGAAGTGCCGAAGTCACGAAGTCCATGAACGTTAACACGGCTGGTCCATGTGGGAGGAAATCCAATTCATTCACTGACCCCAAATATGTAATGTAATATAAATGTAATATAGAAGAATGATGGCAATGTGTCCTGTGTGAATGCCTGATGCAGACTGAAAGGGATTATCAGCCAATCAGAGCATCACACACAAACAGACTGACACACATGGCACAAATGGTGTCAAAGCAAGGGAAGTATACAGGCCACTCTGAGATCCACAGAGAGCAAATGTAGCACAGTTGGACCAAATGTGAGATGGGCACTGGATGGTACTGTAGGAATTTTGTGTGTGTGTGTATTTGTGGGATGTAGAAGCAGTCTGGCTCAGTGCGGCACTATACAAAGAAACCTTTCAGTGTGTGGAGTTTGGTGAGAGAGAGAGAGAGAGAGAGAGAGAGAGAGAGAGAGAGAGCGCAGAACCAGGAACAGGCTAACACACACAGACAAGAAACATACACTCACATTACATGCTAAATGCCTGGGTACATTTACATTACATTTACGCAGGCAGACGCCAAAGATACCCATGCCCTTGCTATAGCGCCATGCACTAGTTTCAGGACCTGAAGATCAACAGATCTTGCTTTATCATGACCATGCTTTATTATACTCATGCAAAATGACAGATCCAAATTGTAATGTAGTATTTTATTAGTAGAAGTAGCAGGAGTATTAGTATCAAACCATCATCAAAATAATAATAACAACACTTTAGAGACATAAAGTGGCTTTTATCTGTATATTTATTAACCACCAGAAGTCCGAAAATCAGTTAAAAATATGAGTCAAATTGATTAGGGATCTATCTCTAGTTAATAGACTTTCTGGAAACCAAACCGGGGCTTGAGGGAAATGACAAGCACACAAATAAACACACACACACACACATTCCTTGCATGTTTGAAATATCTTTCATTGTGAGGGGTGCAGGGTCCAGGGATACAGTCAATAGCTTTCCTCCCTTATTAACACTCCATCACACACACACCGACAGAGTTTGCCCTCATTTAGGTCCCGTACTACACACACACACCTCTCTTCCTGTGTTTGGTAACTGGTTGTTCTTCCTGAAAGGTTAACATTGTTCAAACAGCCGACGGCAGTTTACAGAACTGTTTGAGGACTAAGTTTCCGCATGACTTGGCAAAAGCTTAATGTCAGTCACAGAGTCCCGAATCCCAATCAGCACAACATGATGTCATTACAGTGACGAGAGGCACATGCGTGAACGCTCTAATTAGGTCATTTCCTGTTAGATTCGGCCACTTCCTCTGAAAGGAAGGCAGAAGAGAAGGTTCTGAACAATCTCCAATACGATCGTTGACGGAAATGCTGAACAACAACAAAAAAAAGAGTGAGAATAAATCACAACTGGAGCAATCACTGTCGTACAGAAAATGTGACGGCACCTGATCTGGGTCGCATCCGTGAGAATGAGAACGGACCACTTTAGGGCTGTCACTTTTGAGAAAAATCTAACTCGAACTGGTATCGAATACATTCGAATATCTACAAGCTAACGTTACATGGAAAAAAAGGTGCCAAACGGTTGTGCGGGAAAGTATGCAGTCGTACGATGTTGGACGCCTGGCCTCTGCCTCCGCTGCCTCATTTGGATGGTAACTTGACAGGTGAGCGTGAAGATTGGATGTCGAAAAGTATTTCTAGACACTACTTTTTAGATGAGTTGGGGGCGTAATTGTCCGCTCAGGCTAGCCGTTCTGTGCGTTATCGTCCATTTTCAAAACAAGGGTGGCTACTGGCTATTATTCGCTTGATTTGGTCATGGGCCTACGCTACAATACGCTTAGAGCTACTGGATGAGATGGCAAACAATCAAATAAAAAACAAACGGTCTAATCCAGGGATGGGCAACTTCGGTCCGGGAGGGCCACTGTCCTACAGAGTTTAGCTTCAACCCTAAGCAAACACACCTGAACAAGCTAATCGAGGTCCTCAGGATTACTAGAAAATTACAGGCAGGTGATTTTTTCAGGGTTGGAGCTAAACTCTGTAGGACAGTGGCCCTCCCGGACCGAAGTTGCCCATCCCTGGTCTAATCATAGACTGTAAAAAAATGCGGTACACATGGCACTTTAAAAACCGAATATTTACACGGATATTTCACGTCATGTTCGAATGACCTGGTCTTCGGACCTTAGGTCTTATTTCAGACCTAAAATGAGTGTCCGAAATAAGATTAAAAAAAAAATGGGCAATTTTTATTGACAGGAGAAGGAATCTGATGTTTTACTGTGTGCAGAGTTTTCCAAACTCATCGGAACATGAAGTTTTAATCCAACCCAAGCCCATCTGAGAAGGCAGCGGGTGTTAAATACGCCATTATTTGTTCGTCTAAACTAGTGACCGCAACGCTGAAGTGTGTGAGAACAGATGAATAACATCAGTGCGAACCACCAACATTTAGTTATTTGAATTACATTTTTTTATCATTTTTCAATGTCAATCTTTTCACCATTTACATGTTTATGCCCAAAATGCTATAATATTCAAAGTAGTTGACTGTAGCCTATTTAAACTAGCCTAGTAGCCTAGCCTATTTAACATCATTACAGGCACCTCGCGAGCATTCATTCATTCAACTATTTTAAAAGACTGGAATAAACACCGGCGCACACAAGCAAGCAATCCTTTTAATAGTCAATTTCATTTAAAAATGTAAACCCGACAGGTATGAAATGTCAGAAAGAAAGAGAAGACGAGCATATAGGACTGCGGCTGCTTAGTGGATAAATACATTTAGCCTATATTATTCAGATTGCACAGTTGGAAAGAAAATATACTTATAGGAACATTTCATCAGGCTCAAGATAAGTAATGCAGAGATCATTATTCATTGTTTTGATCAATTATTGGCAGCCATAAAACATAGGGATAATCTGCCATTCTCATGCATGAAGGTGCGCTGAACGCTCCAACCGGAAACTCCCGATATGTTCAAACTAGAACGCGGAAGTAGTTGTGCAAGTAGTCCATTAGAGAGAGAACCAGAGTTCTGGTTGCCAACAGCAACATGCCCTTTCTAGAAGACATCTGCATTGTTAACAGGGTCCAGCAGCGTGAACCACTTCAAGAACGTGGAGGAAATTACATGTCACTTTCATATCACGGTCTCAACTGTTCACACCTCTACCAAAAATATATTCGCCTATAATATACACTAATAATATTTAAATAAAATTATATAATATAGTATAATTACACACTAAAATTATATAATACATTTAATAAATATAATAATTCTATGATATAATGCAAAAAAAAAATACATATTTTTGTAGCTGTATTATTTAGTTTGCATGTTTTGCTCCATTTTAATTAGTGTGCTGAGAGTGTACCGTAGATATACAGTTTGTACATTAAACCCTTCTTGGAAAAGTTTTGTATTGGGTTTTTTGTTTGCGCCCACAAATACAAGAACCAAGAAACAAATACCAAGAGCAAAGAGCAGAGAGAGCAACACTGACTATCTGGTTTGTGTGACTAGGCTTCTATGTAAAGATTGTGGTGGGAGGAAGCAAGTGGGTGTGCAGTCAGAGGTGTATGTGTGTACACTGTATGCAGAACATCAGCGGCTCTTCAACACATTAACGGTATCCCATCATGCCCTTGACCTACTGAATGATCAAGAACCCCACTGCAAAGAGAACAAGAGACATCGGTTCTCACATAACAACTCACTGCGAGCAGCTCTTGCACAGGTCGAGTTACATTAATGCCTGCAACAATGCGATTCCTTCGTCTCACTTACCTTACACCACAAACACACAAGAAAGCATGAGCAATCGCTCTGCAAAAACACCAAATCAATGATCGAATCATTGAAAACACACTGGCTTAGCCTACTTCTTTCTCTCACTTTTACATCCAAGTCGTTTCTTGCATAATTGTGTTTCCTTCCCACAAACCCTTTACATGTTTATTTCAAGAGTGTCAGTGAGTTTTACTGCAACTTCAACATCATAAAAATGATCTGCCGGTAAAAGCAGAATATCTAATGCTAAAAAAGAAGAAAAAAAGAAGGCCAATGATCTCGAGACTAGTTCGTGATGACTATTAGGGTGCGTTTACATCACAACGATGTACTAAAAACGGAAACGTTTTTCCTTTCCATTCTCAAAATGATCCCGGTTCACTAGAAACGCTGTATTATTCATGCCAGTAGTCAGCAACGCTACTTTCTAAAGAAACACTACGTGATAGACGTAGCTACGCATGTGCATGACATCATCGTCTTCACAAATTCTCATTTTTGTACGTTTCCATTGAGTTTTTTTATTTTTTATTAAGTGGTGTTGTGTAAACACCCCCTAAAAGTGGCATCATCATGTGGTTACCACAAATAAATAGCATCCGTTTTGTGTGCTTGAATTATAAAACCTACATTTTAACCATTTATTCTCAAATATGGGCTGGTCTTTGTAATCACATTCACAGGTGAATGTGATTTGTTTGCATGATAGCTCAATGACAGCTTCAAATGCGGCTAGGCGTACTATATTTAAAAGAAGTCAGACCTCAAATCTTTCACCTGATGATGGTCTATAAAACAGGCTAAACAATCCCACAGAACTACTTTGAAGGAGCGACCAGACTTTTGATGAACACTTTTGACTTTAGCCAGTAAGCAACCCCTTAGAAACCGCATAGCAACACCTTGGTAACAATCAACAACACCCTAACACATCACAGGAATGGGTTCCTTCTACAACTGCCTTTTACTTAAAATGTAAAGATCTAGTTTATTAGTCCCAAGCAGTTCACTATAATTCATAGGGGTGCAACAATATATCGTGTCACAATATATCGCAATAGTTCACCCAAAATAAAATTTCTGTGTGAAAAAATTCAAGTTTTCAGTTTTAGTGTCAGAACTACATTAAATAGTGCTATATATAATGTTGAATATAATGTATAATAATGCAGTCGGGGAATATTTGATAATGCCAAATGTCTTATGTTACCAGTAAAAAGGTGGCCTACATTATTTTAAATATATCTAGTCGGGGACAGAGTGCAAACATATTTGTCTGAAATAATTCTGTATTTTTAGAATATTTTTATTCTGTCCTGTGCATTAGGTTATCAGCACCAAGTCCAAGCCTATTTATTTACACCCACAAATGTAACACCAAATTTTGCATTTTAATCAACAGTACATTTTTTTGTTAACCTTTTACTATATGTCTTGAAGTATCGCAATAATATCGCATCGGGAGTTCAGTATCTTGAAATGTATCGAATCGTGACATGAGGGTATCGTTACACCCCTAATAATTCAATAGACTAGCAGTTTGTCAATCTAAAAACCAACAATGTGCAGTCTCTAAGGATCGTATCACTTCCATTGCAGATTTCCAGAGGAACACTTTTTTTTTTAACATGTTTTGAAAGTCCAAAACACCCAATTACCAACCAAACAACAAAGCATCTCATCCGTATAAAAAGACGGTTACACTTCACGCTATCAGAAAGCGCATTACACAACCACATACCCAGAAGCAGCTAGAGGGAGGGTTGAAATATGAAGGACGGTTTATTAAGACGACAAAAATAAAAGCGTAAAGTGCGCGTGGGTGTGTGAGAAAGCGAGAATAAGAGTGAGAGACGCTTATTTTGTGACGCCTTTTTATGGGCCCAGCATAATCAGCATGATCCGCCACCACAATAAAGACAGTGAAGTACAAAGGACCCAGAAGCGACAAAGGCCATGTAACCCGGCTCCTCTGTCACAACACACTAACACAACGTGAAACTGTATCATGAGCTTCAACTGGGTGAGGCATGGACCCATTGTCCTCATGTTACATTGACTATCATCATCAAAAGCACAACTAGAGCACATATGTAACAATGGCATGCCTATATTTTATATACGCAACATTCATTATCATCATCACCATGTGGGTCACATTACATGCAGCCTCCCCAGACGGAGAACAGCCAAGCCACAATCCCCAATTTGGATCATCCATGCAACAGCTGCATGCCAGGCTGTGGAACGCACCCTCATTTCCATCTCAAGAGCCCCTGATTGAGAAATAGGCATCATCCCTGGGCTGGCAAACCCCTAAATTGGCCACCGGCCCATAATGGGATCCAAACAAGGCACATGTATTCATATCCATGCATAGATGTCTGCTCATTTGCGGCATTCAATGCACGCACATTTTCACCCGCTGCATTTGCTTGACTCGCATAAATAGCCCGGGCATAACGGAGGGCATGTGAAGTTGGCACCACACTGGCGTTCTCTACACTCAAGTATTTTAACGCAACCCCCTTTGCTCTGCTGGAGGGCAGGAATACATTTGTCCACGTTCACGATTCATTAAACCCATCAACGCATTTCCCAGCGTTACGAAGTCACCTGTTGTTTGCCTTGAGAATGTGTGGATGAGGGCTGAATCACTATTAACCCATTTGAAAAAGTGAATAATAATGTTAAGTATTGACATTAATAGGGTCTAAAAGTGCATTTTAAACAAATTGTCAAGTATAAATAGCCTTCATGCTGTCTTCATTTCATTTGTATGTCATGTTACAGATTAAACATCTGCAATAATATTTAAAGGTTCAGATATTAATTACTATTCTTAGACATTCTCATAAATCATGAGAGTACAGAGTAAACATGCCATTGATCACTCTTATTACCTTTCTGAATAGGTAGCTGATAGATACACATTGTAAATGTGTGTTTTAAAGTGTTGTTATTTTTAATAAAAAAAAAGTAAAATAAAAAAGTGTGTGTCCAAATTATGCGAAGTTTCACCAAAAATAACAAGTAGCCTAATCACTAACTTTTACCAGGGAAGAAAATGAAATTTAAATGGACAAATATGGGATTAAATGAGTTAAGGTATTCTACCAGTCTTGGTAACGCTGACACGCATAACAACTGGATCAAATGAAAAGCTTTAAATAAATGTTTATTCAACACAACAACTGAATTTCAGTATCATGATTCTACTTGTAGAGAGACAGACGTAAAACAAAACTACAAAAACAAATCTACAAAGACTGTCAAGACTGTTATTTAACCAGGTGGTGGAATTCGGTACTAGTCAAAGCTTAAATAAACACTTATAAGCAACGGTTGTGCTCTCCTTTTATAGCTAAACCAACAACAACAACATTTAAACACGACATATAGTTCGAGTTGACAAAACAACCGTCGATTAAACAACATTTAATCAGATTACTCGACCGAAACACTCCTCAAAACATGGCAGTTTTGTTTGATAAACACAAGTGACAAACATCGTATTAGCGTCACGTCTAACGTTACCTTCCGTTTAAGCGAAAATGCCCGTTGGAAGAAACGCAACGCCACACTTACTTACCAGAGACGCAAAACGTTGTTCGGACGCGAGTCCCTGCCCTCGCCTGCTTCTCGGAGGCCGGATGCCGTGTTTCCACTCTCCGCCAACACACAAGCCGCCTTTCCGACGAAAAACACACAGCCTCACCCGAGCTATATCGGTCAAACTTGAGCTAAAATCCTCAGCAGAACGGGTCGGAGGAGCTTCGCTTGTGGTTCAGTATGGCGAGCGTTTGTTTCCCTGGAGCGTAACGTTACAGTGCTCGAGGCCGGGAGGGGTGCTGCTGCTGCCCGTCTACTGACGCCTCCGCCTAGGGGTGACATCGGAGGAAGAGGAAAACCTTCTTGCACAATTATTTGAACATCGCACTGATATGTAACTTGACGAACAGCGTCACCTGCAGTATAATGGGCGCTATGAAACATCTGCTCTCGTGTTGTCCGTGGTTATGGGCGTCAGTTTGGTTTGAAATGCGCTGTGGACAGAGGCGCATTCATTTATTTTCTCTCTTTCGCGCAGGTCATGTTTTGAAAGACGATGTCCTGTAGCTTACTAATGTAAATAAATAAAAATGTTTAATAAAAAAAAGCTTGGCTAACACAATGCTAAATCATAAATCAGATGTATGTGCAATAACATTACGATGTCCCGCAAACGATTTAAATAGTAGCCTACATTGAGTTTAATTTGTCGTTTAATGAGGTCTAATATGTTGAGTTAGTGCAGTGAGAATTTTCACGTGAATAAACGCATAGATCCGACTATTTTAATCGTGTAACGTTATTTAAATGGTCCAATAGTAGAACTTTTGCCAAGCGTGACAGCTGGTTTTGGGTTCTAATCCGCACTCGTAAAGTTTTTTTGTTTTTGTTTTTCCCATCAAAATCGATTATGTTTATCAGGCAGGGACACGTTTGTGTGCATTTTGTTTTGTAATTTCACCGGAACGAATAGAGAGTCTCCACTCTCCACAACGGATTGAAGCGCGCGTCCGAGAGTGAAGACTGTGCGCGAGCCACAAGTATCCGCGCCAGTGATCGCAGCAACGATTTCAAAAACAACACATTTCAGCGCTAGATCGCCTCTTATTTAACAAACGAACTAAATTAATGCTCTGCTAGTTAACTGGAGATGTTTTATTTATTTGTATCGGTACATTCGTGCCGCGAGATGTTTCAAAAGTAGTGGGGACATGTCCCACCCGCAAATTACGCCAATGTAGTTCACCCAAAAATTAAAATTTTGTCATAATTTACTCACCCACAATTTGCTCCAACCTGTATGAGTTTCTTTGTTCTGTTGAACACAAAAGAAGATTCGTTGAAGAATGTTGGTGACCAGACAATTGAGGGGACCCATTGACTTCCACATAGTTTTTTTTTTTTTTTTTTTTTTTTTTTTCTAGTCAATGGGTGCTGTTAACTGGTTACCAACATTCTTTAAAATATCTTATTTTGTGTTCAACAGAAGAAAGAAACTCATACAGGTTTGGACAACTTGAGGGTGAGTAAGTAATTTTAACAGATTTTTCATTTTTGGGTGAACTATCCCTTTAACGGTTGATTTGATAACCAAAATGTTGTAGGGTTGATCCTCATAAACTTGATTTAAAAACGATCAATAATAATTCATTTACTTAATTTTGGGTTCATTGATGTTTTATTTTTCATCTCTGGTAACTGATTGTGTTTCCTATGTCCTGATAGTTTTGGGTAACAACAGCTTTCAGTTAATAACAAAGAGTATTTTTTTTTAAAGATTTGTTAATACTTTAAGACTTAAAGTATTAACAAATCTTTAAAAAATTCCATCCCTGTTGCATGATGTCACATGGGGAAATGTATATGGGGAAAGTTGGGGAACTGCTTATGATCATGTCCAATTGTGTAACTGGACTTCTGACTCACACCTTATAGTTGCTAAGATACCTATAGACCAAGTGGAAATTTCCTTTTGTGTGAAATTTCCATAGCAGAGTAATAGCAAAATATTACAATCCACGCAACATAATGTTAGACATATCAGAGTTCAAAAGAGGACAAATTGTTGGTGCTTGTGTCTCATCAGGCTCATCATATGCTGATTTATTATCAATGTTGGAAACAGTTGTGCTGCTTAATATTTTTTTTATAACCTGTGATACTTTTTCAGTTTTCATTGACGAATAAAAAGTTAAAAAGCATTTATTTAAAATAGAAATAAAAAAAAAGTTTGGGGGTCAGTTGGTTTTTCTTTCTTTTTTTGAAAGAAATCAATACTTGTATTCAGCAAGGATGTGTTAAATTGATAAAACGCAATCTTAAAGATTTATATTGTTTTAGCTGGAGGTCCTGGACATCTTGTTCAGATACATGGTATCATGGATTTGAGCAAATACCAACAGATAAAAAATCTAAACCTGACGGCTTCTGCTAGAAATCTTCTAATGGGCAGTGGTTGGATCTTCCATCAGGACAACAATCCAAAACAAACATCAAAATCAACACAAAAATGTGTTACGGAGCACAAAATGAAGCTTCTGCCATGAACATACCAGTTCCCTGACCTGAACCCTATAGAAAACTGAAGAGAAGAAGCACCAACATGGAGCTGGGAATCTGAAGGATCTGGAGAGATGGTCTCTGATCTCGTCAGGTGTTCTCCAAACTCATCAGGCATTATAGGAGAAAACTCAGAGCTGAGATCTTGGCAAAAGGAGATTGCAAAAAGTATTTAATAAAAGGGTGCCAAAAGTTATGGCCAATGTGTTTTGGAGAAAAGCATTTATTTCAAAATGTGATTTCCCCCACTTTAAATTCTTTTACTTCAATGAAAGTTTAGATTTTTGTGACATTTTTTTTTTAATGAAAGATCAAAAGGATAAACAATACAGATTTATTTTTACAGCCAACTTTGATTATATTTACCAGGGGTGCCAATATATATATTGACTAGTGTATGTCATGTATATGAGGATAATGTGATAATGCCAAATGTGACCCCTAGGGGGCCTTTTTGAACCAGTCACAAGTTGATTATGACTGAGTATACTTATTAGTTGACTAAGTATATTGCACCAACCCAATGGCCTAAGATACCAACATTACATACACAAACATGAAACATACAGCAACACACACAAGTATGTTAATTCTTGTATGACATACACAATGTTAATGTTGATGTTCTGGAAATTATTTAGTAATTTCCTTTGTTATTTGAGAATACAGCAATTGAAATTTAAACTGGTGCATGCAATGAGAAGCTCACTTTGCAACTGATATACTGTTATTTTTATTTATTTATTTAAATTGAACGTGTGACAAAGACCGACACAAACCGCACAAAACATGCTCACAATCACACACTGACACCACAGACCGAGAATTTTTATGCAAGACAGACATTTTTGTTCATGTACTCGTGAAGTCATTGTGTGACTCATTTGCCTGATTGCAATTATGCAAAGATCATTTTCAAAATGAGACTGTTTAATACTTTCATAGCCAAAAAAGAAGAAGAAAGACAGAAAGAAAGAATAAATCTTTCTGCAGTGTCTTACAAAAGATAATTACCACATATACATTCCTGAAACTAATGCACTGGTGAATGTGGGGTAACTCACACTTTCAGTTTATGTCAGAAACCCACAAATCATAAACTTTATGTGAGGAAATATTAAATATCACAGACAAATAAAAAAAATAAAAAAATAAATTAGGTATTAAATAGGCCTAAATTTGGTATTTAAAACTGTTTTGTTTAATTAATATTGATAAACATTTACTATTGTTCATGATAAAAATGTCTTTGTATTTAATATTAGTACAAACACAAAACAGCATGAAAAATGACACATGAGGTGTTTAGAATTTCAAAGCTTTTTTGATTATTTTTCAAAGAGGCATGAACTACTGAACCGTTGTTGTTTAATACCACATATATTCTTAGGACAATGAAAAAGAAAAAGAAAGATAGTTTTTAGATGAATGAAAAAGTAATTGTACAACATAAATATTATTTAGGCATCGCCAATAAGACACTCGGGACCGACTTCCTGATACAGATGCAGAACGGCAGCCTTCAGGCGGAGCGATACGTCAACTTCACCATACAGGACATCGGCTATCTACTGAGAGTGACCAAAATGCTGAAGAGATTGAGTGGAAAAGAAACTCAGCCCACTGAACTCAGGGACTTCATGAAAGGCAGATACTCAAGCTACAAAAGCTTTGCAGACTTCATGCTCAAACAATATCTTTTCAAGGTAAGAACAGAAACACAGACTTCAAACTTTCAAGCTATAGTTCTGAATCCACTGAAGATGCTTTATATTCTCATTTCTCCAGGGTGAGCCTCCCATCCAGCTGACTCCAGCTATGAGGAAGTATCTGTCGTTCTACAGACTGCTGGAAAAAGAAGATCCGCTGTACTTTGCTGTGGCTCTCCTGCCCTGCTCTAGACTCTGGGTGTGGCTGGGTAATAATCTCAGCACACCTCCAACCAATGCCTACTACACTTGGAAGGTGGAGAATATGGGCGGCCATCCCGAGAAACACTACAGAGCTCTGCTGAACAAGTCTCTGAACACACCTGAAAAAGTGGCCAATGCTATTGCTATATTCCGTACACAGATGCAGAATGAGCATGATTTCTTCTTCTCATCTTGAGTAGATTGATAGTGCTGCAAATACTGTCAACATTTCATGAGAAAATGATTTGAAATGCTTTCAAAATATTGATGGATATATTTTACACCTTTTAAGATTATATAGTAAAAATTATTTAATCATTTTAAAATAATTTCATATTTCTAAGTCTAATGTAAGCATGAAAAACTGCATGTTCACAACCAATTTAAACAAAAATGTAAACCTGTTTATTGTGTCTTGATATTCAGTGTCACCCAACAACAATAAAAATATCCTCTAATATGTCTGATATGTCATTACTTTTGAGAATCTTAAATTCTGAAAAACATTTATGGTTTTATTTTGTTATTTATAAAAAAAAAAATTATTAAAGAAAGAAAGAAAACTCACAATACTAAAATAAAGCAATAAACATTGTTAACAACATAAGACCTTTACATAATTGATAAAACAAATAGGAAAGAAACATAATTAATTAAATAAAAAAAGTTAAGTGTTACACATGGGAATGTCAATTAATAGTTTGTCACTGTACATTATAAGATGGCATTCTGTACAATTAACAGTATTTCAATCATGACAATTCTCTGAAAAGTTTTAGCATGTTCTTGAAAATGGCAATGTTAATGTATTTGGTCTTGGCGGACTAGATATGATTATTGCTGCTGCAGAGCAAGTATGGACTTGCTATGCTAATAGATACACAGACACGCTGCTGTGAACATGTAAGATATGCTGCTGCTGCATAAAGAGACATACATAAATCCCATTGCAGATCTAGGCAGGTGGAGCTGGTGGAGGTGGAGGGTTTCAGAGCAACTCTGAGCTGCAGGACTAGCTTACAGCAAACAATTTAAATGAGCAAGCAATCTCATTGGCTGCAGGATTAGCAGAGGCCAATCAGCTTGTGCCATGCGGTAATGATATGATTGCCTACTAATTGCATGTAAAGGACAGATCAGCCTGGGCCCAGAGTTTCATGACTGAACTAGACATTTTACTTTAAAATTACATGAAATGTTCCATTAGATCTATTAGTTCAAAATCTCATCCTCTACCAGTCCCAAGAGAACATTTCGGATAGTGGAGGCCTTCACCTCTCAACGCTTGGGTCTAGCGGATCACTCCTACCCCATCGCCAGCTTGAAGAGGAAGTACAAGCACCTGGCAGATCTTCCCCTCGAGACATTCGCTCATGTTAAGCCGCTCGTGTTAATTGGTGCTGACTACCCCCATCTACTTAACCCTATCGAACCGGTGAAAATGGGCCCTCCTGGAGGTCCAGCAGCCATTCGCACGAGACTGGGATGGACGCTTTAAGGACCCACACACCTTACCCAGTGGGCACCGAGCACCCAGCAGTGTCTCTTCACTAGAGTCTCGCCCCAGACGACGGAGCTGATGCAGAATGTGGAGAAGCTTTGGAAGATGGACATACTGCCATACCAGAGCGGTAAACTGGCAATGAGGTCGAAGCAGGATAAGGAAGCGGTGGAGCTCCTAGAGGCCAAGACAAGGCGAGTACAGGTTGCAGGCGTCCACAGATATGCCACGCCCCTACAGACCAGATATCAAGGACAGAGAGTGGCTGAACATGGAATTGTTCCTTGCACCTAACACATTGCACAGTCACATTCTCGTCTAATTGTCAAATGTGATGATAAAGATGAACTAGTTTTGCTTCTGTAATATTTAAGCAAAGGGATGTTTGGATCCTCAGCAGTGTTTTCACTCTGGACATGGCCTTAAGGAAAGATTCGTCCCTATCTGTTTGATCGCTCAGAAGCTTGGAGCAGTGGTTTGTGAGTGTCTACCTGAATGCCATGCCCTCACGGGTTGTGACACCACAAGCAGTTTGTACAGAATTGGGAAGGCCACTGCCCTCACAAGACTGAAGACCCATCTTTGTGAGTTACAGGAAATGACAAAATTTGGACTCTTTTCCACCAAAAAAGAACTGGTTTGGAACTGGTGCTGGTTCAAAGTTGGTTCAACTTGCAAACCTTCTCAGAACCTGTTTGTTTTTCCACTGACTAGAGAGCCCAACGAACAACGTCGTTACGTCACTGTGTACGTTGCCACACGTCTTAGCTTTCCCAGAAACGTTTGTGCCAACTTCAAGCATAACAATTACAATGGCGGACTACATCGTCTTTCTGCAAATGTTTCTCCTGGCTTTGCGATCCTATATTGGGGTCAGAAGAAGACGTTTAGAACACATGTGTGCTGCTCGTCTGGATTACTATAGACGGAGGTTACGTTCGAGAAGAAGTTCGACAGTAACCCCGCCCCCAGCCCCCGACGTAAGCATGACGTGGTAAAAGAGCGGTTCTAGTCCAGCAAGAGTTTGGAACCAATTTTCCTGGCCGAGAACCGGTTCTTTGGCTGTCGAAACACAAAGAACTGGTTCGCGAGTAGGCACCGGCTCCGAACCGGCACCAGCACTGCCTTGGTGGAAAAGGGGTATCTGGTAGCCTGGAAGAGGCTTTGCCTGTGGCAAGAAGGTATGCCCTCCTCCTCTATGGCCAAAAGAAAAAGGTGGATGGTCATCCTTGCACCAACCTGGATGAGCTGAGGTACACACTAGCGTCTACCACAGATTTGTCAGCAGCAAATCTTCCCCAAACAGAAGACGCCTTCCAGCAACATGTGCTGAGAGCCTTGTACCAAACAGCAGTGTGGCGTCACAGCCACTAGGCCAAACCTCTTCTTTGAAACCCAGTTGGTAGAGGATGGAGGCTCAGAGAAGATGGGTGCATTGAACCAGATGTTCCAGAAGGCACCAGCACCTAAAGAAGTTAGAGACATCACCCACTTCTACTGTAAAGACGGAAACTGCAACGATGCCACCAAATGCCAGTGTCTTTCAGTGGGCTTCACCTGCACAGAGTTTTGCTCTTGCCCTTTCCCAGACTGTCCAAATATGACCCACTTTCACACCCACATATGAAATGTTTCATTATTAAATGTATCTTATATTTGAATTTCTCAACATTCTTCTCACCACTGATAATGGGCTTTGGACTAATTTATGTCAGTGTTCCATTTTCTTTCATTTTAGCCATTGAGTGACAGAACACCCTGGTCCCTGATTTGTCATGCTATATTTACATATTTGGCATTGCTGGATTCAGCACAACAATGGATCCCGCCTTTCCAACAAGCCATCATATGTGTTTCTATGATAATCCCTGGCAAAGCAACCACAAAGTAAATGAAAATATTCTGCATAGATATTCAATTTGTGCATGTCCACTTATTTTAGGTATGTGTTTGTATGTCTCTATTTATTCCATGCATCAAGATATTCACATCCAGTCTTTTCTAGTAGTTAAAGCAACTTCCTGACTACAAACATGTCAAGTTTCAAAGCTCTCAGAGCTTGTGTGATTGATCTGCACTAGTTTATATGCCTTAACTCCCATATGGACAGGCTATATTTTAGTCCTTTTTTGGTTTTGGGGTGTAATAACAATATCTGAAATTTAACAATCTTAGCAGTAAAATACTTTGAGCCTGCCCCCGAACCCCCCATAAAAGGCCAGAGGTCCACACACCACAGTTTTACCAAAAATCCTGTGAGAAACACTGGTATTGCTATGCCAATGCAGCTTATATCTTGTTTTTTGGATTCATCACTGTGGAGTATAGTTCAATTGTATTAATAAATGACAATTATTTCATCTGTTAATGTTCCTACTCACTCATTACATGGCATTAGTGGTTTTAAGGAGTTGGTATACATATTCAAGGGCGTGCAAAGATGGGTGGTGTTTATGATCATATGTGGGCCAGTCTGGGCCAAAATGCCAGGGCCTATTTTTTGTCCCAGTCCAGCCCTGCTTAGGGATGGAATTTTTTTAAGATTTGTTAATACTTTAAGGCTTAAAGTATTAACAAATCTTAAAAAAATGCCATCCCTGTTGCATGATGTCACATGGGGAAATGTATATGGTGAAAGTTGGGGAACTGCTTATGATCGTGTCCAGTTGTGTAACTGGACTTCTGACTCACATCTTATAGTTGCTAAGATGCCTATAGCCCAAGTAGAAATTTCCTTTTGTGTGAAATTTCCTTAGCAGAGTAATAGCACAGCTGTACGTAAAATATTACAATGCACGCAACATAATGTTAGACATATCAGAGTTCAAAAGAGGACAAATTGTTGGTGTGTGTGTCTCATCGGGCTCATCAAGCTTGCATTTATATGATCAAAAATACAGAAAAAACAGTAATGTTCTGAAATATTATTACAAATTAAAATAATGGTTTTCTATTTTAATATATGTTAAAATATCATTTATTTCTGTGATGCAAAGCTGAATTTTCCGCATCATTACTCCAGTCATCAGTGTCCTTCAGAAATCATTCTAATATGCTGATTTATAATCAATGTTGGAAACAGTTGTGCTGCTTAATAATTTTTTTATAACCTGTGATACTTTTTCAGTTTTCATTGATGAATAAAAAGTTTTAAAAAAGAACAGCATTTATTTAAAATAGAAATCTTTTGTAACAATATACACTGTCACTACTGTTCAAAAAATTTGGAGTCAGTTGTTTTTTCTTTCTTTTTTTGAAAGAAATGTATACTTTTATTCAGCAAAGATGTGTTAAAATGATAAAACGTGATTGTAAAGATTTATATTGTTTTAGCTGGAGGTCCTTGTTCAGATACATGGTATCATGGATTTGAACAAATACCAACAGATAAAAAATCTAAACCTGACGGCTTCTGCTAGAAATCTTCTAATGGGCCGTGGTTGGATCTTCCATCAGGACAACAATCCAAAACAAACATCAAAATCAACACAAAAATGTGTTACGGAGCACAAAATGAAGCTTCTGCCATGACCATACCAGTTCCCTGACCTGAACCCTATAGAAAACTGAAGAGAAGAAGCACCAACATGGAGCTGGGAATCTGAAGGATCTGGAGAGATGGTCTCTGATCTCGTCAGGTGTTCTCCAAACTCATCAGGCATTATAGGAGAAAACTCAGAGCTGATGTCTTGGCAAAAGGAGATTGCAAAAAGTAGGCCTATTTAATAAAAGGGTGCCAATTGTTATGGCCAATGTGTTCTGGAGAAAAGCATTTATTTCAAAATGTGATTCCAAAATGTGATTGTTATTTGAGTATTGCTCTTTGTGTGTTGCAGAGAAACCACTCACACACCTACATCCTTAACTTCAAGCATGCCAAACACGTCCATGTCAGCTAATATGCATTCAGCCCACTTATGAGCCAAACCCATGTCAGTTAAGGCAGGACTCACTGACTGTACACCAGGTCTACCCTAAATGTGCTTAACCTGCTCACTCATTGTGTCATTGTCATCAATCCTCACATGCTTATCGGCAATCGTCCTCAGGTTCAAACAAAGCTAAGGAGATCCATTCCCTCTGGAGGCCGTAAAGGAAGCCCTCCACGGTCCACTGCACTATTCAACTCAAATTTCTACAACTTGTGAATGTTCATGTAAAGGCTGACTCCTCCTTCTGATGTTGATATCTGCATACCATTGATAATAAATCAGTTAAAACTGATACTTCACTCTGTGGTGTTCTGACCGACACGCCTGGTTCACTGCGATCAAAACTAGCCCTAACAGCTTCAGGTAGCCCTTTGCTACAATATAGATGTTCTGGAAATTATTTAGTAATTTCCTTTGTTATTTGAGAATACATAATTGAAATTTAAACTGGTGCATGCAATGAGAAGCTCACTTTGCAATTGATATACTGTTATATTTCTTTATTTATTTAAATTGAACGTGTGACAAAGACCGACACAAACCGCACAAAACATGCTCACAATCACACACTGACACCACAGACCGAGAATTTTTATGCAAGACAGAAATTTTTGTTCATGTACTCGTGAAGTCATTGTGTGACTCATTTGCCTGATTGCAATTATGCTTGTTCTTTTCAAAATGAGACTGTTTAATACTTATTACAGGAATTTATAGCCAAGAAAGAAAGAAGAAATCTTTCTGCAATGTCTTACAAAAGATAATTACCACATATACATTACTGAAACTAAGGCACTGGTGAATGAGGAAAGAAAAGAAAGAAAACTCACAATACTAAAATAAAGTAATAAACATTATGTTAACAACATAAGACCCTTACATAATTGATAAAACAAATAGGAAAGAAACATAATTAATTAAATAAAAAAAGTTAAGTGTTACACATGGGAATGTCAATTAATAGTTTGTCACTGTACATTATAAGATGGCATTCTGTACAATTAACAGTATTTCAATCATGACAATTCTCTGAAAAGTTTTTGCATGTTCTTGAAAATGGCAATGTTAATGTATTTGGTCTTGGAGCAATCTCATTGGCTGATTAGCAGAGGCCAATCAGCTTGTGCCATGCGGTAATGATATGATTGCCTGCTAATTGCATGTAAAGGACAGATCAGCCTGGGCCCAGAGTTTTGTGACTGAACTAGACATTTTACTGTAAATTACATGAAATGTTCCATTAGATCTATTAGTTTTTTGCCTTGGGAAAATCCAACCAATGTTAGGGGCATCAGTTTAACATGTCTCTTGCTTCACCCAAATACGAAAAAGAGAATCTGAGCGAAATGTTACAATAAATTGCACATTGCTTATGTGAGAAAATATTTAATGTATTTTAAACATTAGCCTATAACACACAACGTTTTAATACATAACACTACAATGTTTTTCGATGGAATCACTGGTGTATCACATTCTGTATTTCTGCTTCCACTGGTTTGGACAAAGCAGCTGTAGGATTGAAAATAATCCAAGATATTTTAAATGAACAAAGATATTTGCTTTACTGTTTCCACCCCCTTTTTATACCACAAGGACCATTTGGAGTTCGTAAAGGCACAGAGGTTTCTGATAGTGA
Organism: Rutilus rutilus; assembly: GCF_951802725.1. NCBI lineage: Eukaryota > Metazoa > Chordata > Actinopteri > Cypriniformes > Leuciscidae > Rutilus > Rutilus rutilus. The sequence goes on from NC_140212.1 coordinate 5,088,828, forward strand.
TCTAGGCCTGTAGGCCAATATGTTTGTACTTTGGGGGTCAATGAATTGTCACACCTTTAGTACAGTGGGGGAAGTGTAATTATCTGATTGGTCAGTTTGAACGTCTCACATTTGGGTTTTAGTCACATGGTCAGGGAAAGGATAAAAGAAGGTTGTCTCTTTTGATGCTCTGGCTCTCTTCTTCTCTGGGTCCCTTTCTTGGGGCTCTCTCTCTATTTTAAGTGTAACCATAGCCATATTTTGTCATTAAACCTTTTCAATTACAACTAATGTGCTAACTAGTTTTGATTTGGTATTGACTTTGAAGTGCTACAAATTGCAATACAATATCGTCACTCTCTATAGCAACGCTCCCCCACATATTAAGCTATTGTAACTGCGCTTATTTCCGTCGTTGGTATAAGTGGCAGTGGGTGGAATAGACAAGAAATGTGCAGTTTTCTATACCATCTTGCTAATAACGTTTCTTTAGTCATTCGGCAGTCTTGCAGCTTGAACCACTGCAGGAATCCACCCTTACACAGCAGACTTGGGTTGTCTGACTAGTCCATGTCTGGAAAAGTTCCTTAAAACTTGAACTCAGAATTTAATCTGCAACTTTCACTTATGAAAACAGTACGCTGGCATAAATCTTCATTACCCAATAAATGTGAATGACTGTATGTTAATGTGGCTGTTCATAGAAACTGTAGTGCTTGGATTGGAGAATGAGGAAGTTGAAGTACAGTTGAAGACCGGACATCAAGACGCAAGAAACATGAAGACGGTGGCTTTTCTCTATTTTTGTTTCTTTATAAGGTCTTCGGCATGGAAGCAACTTTGCCATGATTACTGAATGTTGTTTTTACACTCACTCATAAATTGGACAAACCAATTTAAAGGGGTCATCGGATGCCAATTTTCTACAAGTTGGTATGATTCTTCAGGGTCTTCATGTAAAGTTTGTAACATACTTTGGTTCAAATTCCTCAATGGTTGTGTAAAACAACACCCTTTTTCCTCCTCAAAAAACAGCTCTGTACACAGGAACCCGTTTCGGTGCATGTCTCTTTAAATGATAATGAGCAACTGCTCACCCTACCCCTCTCTTCCGTGGGGCGTGTGGACCAGGGGGCCAATGTTTCGTAAAATATTGAAGCTTCCCCGGGCGCCGCCATTGATTAGCAAACCCCCACCTGCTGTTAGCATTCCATTGACTCCCATTCATTTTGGCGTCACTTTGACAGCGAATAACTTTACATCTGAGGCGTTTAAAGACTCCATTTGTCCATTATTTATTTCTAAAGAAACACGAAAATGTATAAAAGGCTCCATTACCTTGAATCTTACATTATGGCCCCTTAGAAGCATATTTTGTAAAAATAGGCTAACGATTGCGTCATAATGTCACAAACCCCTGGTCGTGATCCTGGCTCTGGCTGATTTGAGATTGCTGGTGGGCGTGTTCTCCAGTGATCCTGTCTTCTCACCTGAGGTTCATCACGTCAATCAAGCACACCTGTTCCATATCAAGCAATCTACTCTCTTACAAAAGCCAGACCAACTTTCCAGTCAGCTGAGCTATATCCAGAGATTTCTGTATTTTGTCTTTTGTTGGCGAATTGAGAGCTAACTAAGTTTTTTCTATTTTGATCGCAGTGTTCCAGCCTGAACCTCGGACTCAGATCTCTCACCAGAACCTCAGGACACAGATCACTGGAACTGGACCACCAACCCTCTGTTCTACGAGAACATACACCGCTCAGCTTACATCACTTGTGGTAAATAAATTCACCTTTAATTGAACTGACACTCTGGTCTGCGTTTGAGTTCTGGTTCCCGGTCCTGACACATAACCACGCGACTCTCTGTCGCACAGTAGAGAAATTACCGTATGGACAGGAGGAGAAGCTTGTGGGCAATCGGGGGGACGTGGAGGCAAAATGACAAAATAATTAATCAGAATACTTAACAAAAGTTTCTCCTGCTCCTAGCTCACGGACACCTCCTACTCACACTCTCCGTCTCTGCAAGTTTCCGAAGGGAATGATTCAGATTTCTCTTGGCACAGCTACTAGAAGACAGACGGGTTGCTCACGTCACATCTACTTCGTCAAGCTCAGTTTGAGTCTGTGCAGTACGCTCAGCCATCAGGAAGTGAGTGCTTCTAACTGACTTCACTTTCTCCGTTGAATCCAATGGGGTCGCTGTGTGTAGTTTATATACTGTCTATGGTGGTGACACAAGACATGTAAAGTGCTGCCTTGGTGGACAGTATACAAATGGCTGAGGGCGGAAATATGCTAATATGGGACAGTCCGCCAGCGGAGAAATAAGACATCATATTGCTCAGAAAATCCAAACGTCTTGATTATTGAGAGTGTTTAGGCTTTTAGAGGATTAAAAAAAAATAGGAGTGAATGGATTTGTTTATTGTATGGAGTTTGTAGAGAATTACCGACCTGACTCTCTCCTACCATTCATTGTGAAAACACTTGAACGAGTTGCTTTCATCCAAGTAACATCCTTCTTGTCTCTGAATAACCAGCTGGATGTCAACTAATCTGGCTTCAAGAAAGGCCATTCAACCGAGACTGCATTACTGTCGGTCACAGAAGCCCTACGGATCGCAAAAGCTGCTTCCAAATCTTCAGTTCTCTTTCTCCTGGATCTGTCTGCTGCCTTCGACACTGTGAATCATCAGGTCCTTCTGTCCACCCTCTCATCACTGGGCATCACAGGTACTCCTCTCCACTGGTTTGAGTCCTTTCTCACAAGTAGGACCTTCAGGGTCGCATGGAGAGGCGAGGTATCCAAAGCACATCAGCTGACCACAGGGGTTCCTCAGGGTTCAGTTCTTGGACCCCTCCTCTTCTCCATTTACACCACATCACTGGGACACATCATACAGGAACATGGTTTCTCTTACCATTGCTATGCTGAGGACACACAGCTCTTCCTCTCATTACAACCAGATGATCCCACAGTAGCTGTACGGATCTCAAGCTGTCTGGAGGACATCTCGGCATGGATGAAGGAACACCACCTGCAGCTCAACCTGGCAAAGACTGAGCTTCTCTGCCTCCCTGCCAATCCGTCTATACAGCACGACTTCACTATCCAGCTAGATTCATCATCAATCACCCCATCAAGGTCGGTCAGAAATCTTGGAGTAATATTTGATGACCAGCTGACCTTCACAGACCACATTTCAAAGACAGCTCGATCATGCAGGTTTGCACTGCACAATATCAGGAAGATCAGGCCTTTCCTAACTGAGCATGCAACACAACTTCTCGTCCAGGCCCTGGTCATATCTAGGCTTGATTACTGCAATCCTCTTCTGGCTGGACTTCCATCATGTGCAACTAAACCTCTACAAATGATTCAGAATGCTGCAGCTCGTCTTGTCTTCAACGAGCCAAAAAGGGCCCACGTCACTCCACTGTTCATCTCTCTGCACTGGCTACCACTCGCTGCTTGCATCAAGTTCAAGGCCTCTGCCACAGGCTCAGCTCCCTCCTACTTTCACTCGCTCCTACGAGTCTACATCCCTACCAGAAGCCTACGATCGGTCAACGAGCGACGGCTCGTGGTTCCATCACAGAGAGCCACAAAATCACTTTCCAGAACATTCTCATTCACGGTTCCATGCTGGCGGAATACTCTCGCCACCCTCATCCGGAATGTGGAATCCCTGACAACATTCAAAAGACAACTGTAAACTCATCTCTTCCGTGAGCACTTAACCTCATAAAAAAAATAAGTCTCTTTCCTTTTCCTTTTAAGGCAGGGTAGGCAGGTTTTTTCTAAAAAAAACTTTTTCCAAAATTTGTTTAAACTGTCTTTATATACCAATACATAATTAAAATGTAAGTACTCTGAAAAGGAGAGTATAAAAATCGAGTGTCTGTAGTCCTCGCAGGGCTGCAATAAACACAGCTACTTATTTCCATTCGGAACGAATGAAATGATTGGCTGGGCGACTGTCACTCTCCCTCGCTACCATGGCTACCACCCCTGCCGCTACAGGAGCTGCCCACATGCGCGCACCCGTTTGACTCGAGGAGGCGAAGAGCCGCGGAAGCTAGGAAGAATCACAAATATGACAGAGAAAGAGCAGTCAAAATTCCCAGTACCTGCATATACAGTCAACGAAGGCAAACAAGGCAAAAAAAAGGAAGACAGTATTCGAAAAGGCTATGACCAAAAAGTCTTTGGATAAAGCAAGAAGTCAGACAAGTCAATATAGTGTAGTCCTCATCAGAGCCAACAGTGCTTTAATCGTGGAAGCTCTTACATGCAAAACACCGTATATGTTATGAATCTTACACGAAATTCACCTTCATCACAGTGTAACTGATGGTAATGGGAAAACGTGTATCAATGCAACCTGTTTTTAGTTTTGCCGTATGTTACTAGCTCGTTACCGAATCAAACTCAATATATTTGAAACTTTACCAGTATCGATATGCTAGCTTGATATTGAGTACTAACAGCCATGTTAGTTGTTTATATTCATAATGATAAAGTTAGGTATTTTATTACATGTGATTCTGACGGTGTTTGGTGTTTTAAGCCCCCAACGGCGCCTTCCAGGCAGCGAGGGGATGGGTAGGTTTAAGGTTGAGGGTAGGGTTAGCTGCCTCTAAGGAGCCATTGGGGGCTTAAAACACCATCGAGCGATTCTGACATCATGTCACTACATTCACTGCGCTCCTCTCCGCTCGGCGCTGGCAAACGCGTCCTCCAGCTGAGCGGTCAGCATCGCGCGTTCATGTGTTTTGTGGGCGTGGCTTTGGAAGGAGCCCAGAAGGGAGGGGGTGGGAGTGAATGGAATAAGTATTGCAGTCCTGAGAGGACTACAGACACTCGATTTTTATACTCTCTTTTTCAGAGTACTTACATTTTAATTATGTATTGGTATATAAAGACAGTTTAAACAAATTTGGGAAAAAGTTTTTTAGAAAAAACCTGCCTACCCTGCCTTTAATCCTCCCTTATCGGGCTTATGCTACTCTGAACACTTCTTGCGTTGTTTTTGCCTCTTCACGATGACTTGCTTAATTTAGTCCTAAATTGTAAGTCGCTTTGGACAAAGTGTCTGCTAAATGACTAAATGTAAATGTATGGTGGTTGTGTCCACACATTGCAAAGACACATTTAGGCAAACACCATATAAAAGTGAATTTTGCATCCGATGACCCCTTTAAAAACCCTTTTTTTATTTCTATAATAAATGGGGGATCTAAACATAATGGCTCTTTATTAATCTTTTTTGCTAAATCAGAAATACATGAGAGGATGTATTGAACATTCTCATAGTAACAAAAAGAATCCTCTTGTCTTGTCCAAGAGTTCAGTTTAATAATGGTTTGTAACAGGTGCATAATTGGTAACCGTCCCAGTAACAGCTTGGAAATTAGATCTGTAGAGGATGTTTATGAATTATCGGAGAAAAATATTGACATTGATTATGAGACGATCCGGGTGGACTTCCTTATAAAATTACAGAACAGCAGCCTTCAGGCGGAGCAATACGTCAACTTCACCATACAGGACATCGACTCTACTGAAATTTAGAAAATTACTACTCATACTTTCAGTTTATGTCAGAAGCCCACAAATAACTATAAGACATATTATAAGACAATTTAAGCTTTTTTTGTGAGGAAAATGAATGTATATGAGTTACAAATACCACAGACAAAGTTAAAAATAAAAAAGTAGTATTAAATTAGGTATAAAACATATTTAATATTTAAAACTGTTTTGTTTAATGCGTTTTAATAAACATTTACCATTCTTCATGAAAAAATGACTTTGTATTGAATATTAGTAAAAACACAAAACACCATGAAAGTTTCAAAGCTTTTTGGATTATTTTTCAAAGAGGCATGAACTACTGAACCATTATTGCGTAATACCACATACATTTTTAAGACAATGCAAAAAATATATATTATTAACTGTAAATAATCAAGATGTTCAGGGAATTTATTTAAAATCTGTGAGATTTAAATTGAAGTTAAATTTGTCGAAATGTTTTTAGATAAATGAAAGAGTAATTTTACATAAATATTATTTAAGGGCATTTTTATTGCTAAAGAACACAAAACAAACAGATAGATAGATAGAAAGATAAATTTTGATTTACTATATATAAATATATATATATATATATATATATATATATATATATATATATATATATATATATATATATATATATATATATATATATATATATATATATGAAGATACAGGAAGTTTGCAAGATTCGAAATGAGCATCAGATTCCCAGAAAAAAACCTATGTTATTCTCAGAATCTATTGACGCAATTCAGCATTAGCTCATAAACTGCCACTATAAAAGAACTGTAGAAATAACAGATTACAGATCAGAGCTGAAGACAAGTGCACGACAAGATCCAAGAAACATGAAGACCGCGACCCTCCTGTGTCTCTGTTTCTTAGGTTTCAGGTGAGTCCTTCCATTTTCATGATACCGGGGTATAAATGAATGTATAATGTTGTAATGAAAAGTCTTCAGTGATGATTTGTGCATATCTGAGACACAGTTTGCTTTTAGTTACAGTTTGGCAGCCAGCTCTGTGGAAGATGTGTACGAATATCTGTGGGAGAAGAATAAAGACATCGCCAATAAGACACTCGGGACCGACTTCCTGATACAGATGCAGAACGGCAGCCTTCAGGCGGAGCGATACGTCAACTTCACCATACAGGACATCGGCTATCTACTGAGAGTGACCAAAATGCTGAAGAGATTGAGTGGAAAAGAAACTCAGCCCAATGAACTCAGGGACTTCATGAAAGGCAGATACTCAAGCTACAAAAGCTTTGCAGACTCCATGCTCAAACAATATTTTTTCAAGGTAAGAACAGAAACACAGACTTTAAACTTTCAAGCTAGTTCTGAATCCACTGAAGATGCTTTATATTCTCATTTCTCCAGCATGAGCCTCCCATCCAGCAGACTCCAGCTATGAGGAAGTATCTGTCGTTCTACAGACACCTGCTGGAAAAAGAAGATCCGCTGTACTTTGCTGTGGGTCTCCTGCCCTGCGCTAGACTCTGGGTGTGGCTGGGTAATAATCTCAGCACACCTCCAACCAATGCCTACTACACTTGGAAGGTGGAGAATATGGGCGGCCATCCCGAGAAACACTACAGAGCTCTGCTGAACAAGTCTCTGAACACACCTGAAAAAGTGGCCAATGCTAATGCTATATTCCGTACACAGATGCAGAATGAGCATGATTTCTTCTTCTCATCTTGAGTGGTTGTTAGTAGTTCAACTTTTCATGAAAAAAGTATATGCAATTATTTTCCTAATATTGATTGATGTTTTTGATGGCTTCTTTTAAGATTAATTTATGATTTATGCTAATAAAATAATTTAATATAATACCAAGTTAGATTTAAGCTTTTAATATTTAAAAACTGTATGTACGCAACCAAATTTTTTGAGGAGTTTACAAACAATAATAAAAACAATACAATTAATTTACATTTTGTCTGAATATTTAATGTCTGTTATATTACCCATCAAGAGCTATTGAATTATGTCTGACAGCTCACACTACTTTTGTTAAATCTAAATTCTGAAAAATATATTCCACACTTTATGGTGTTATATGGTTACAATAGAATATAATATAATATTATAGTGTGTTTTTGTAAGCACGTTGAATTTTATAGCAGATTTTATAAGCATAGTGTGTTGTTGTGCTTGGAGTCAATTGTTTTATTTGTGATTTGCAAACCAAGTTTGGAGTTTTGTTCTGCCCTGATTTAAAATAAAAAATTCCTCATATTTTGTTGGTTTAATTAAACTTAATTAAGCTTATAAATCATACTAAGTGATGTTTTTGATAATGTAAATAAAGTACGTTTTATGTGATTGGTAGATTTAGGGTTAAGGGGATAGAATATACAGTTATAAAAGTCATTGTGTCTATGGAAAGTTCCCATAATATGTGAAAACCCAACATGTGTGTGTAAAATAATATATATTTCAGCTCTTATCTGTAATTCAAACTGTTATTTCTACAGTGAACAGTTTTATTGTGGCAGTTTATTAGCTAATGCAGAATTGTGGCAATTGATGCTGCCAAAATAACATCATTGTTAAATCATAGTTAAACATGTTGTTTTGTCAAGTCAAGTCAAGTCAAGTATATTTGTATAGCGCTTTTCACAATACAGATTGTATCAAAGCAGCTTCACAGTATTAAATTTGTGTAGATAAAAGTGCACATTTTGAATCTTTCAAGCGAACTTTATCATCCCCGTTGACTCCCTAATCTATAGGCTATAATGGTTTTATATATTTTAAAATATATAATAATATAATCATATATATAATAATATTTATCATAAATAATTGTATTTATTTATTATTTAGTTAAAGTTTCGTAGTTTTTCATATATATTTATTTATTTCAAGAGAGGTTTTATTGGTTAATGACTACTGTAAATCAAAAGTCCTCTGAGCATTTGTGACAACACAAGCTATACAAGTGTGGGTGCACTTTACCCCAGTTATATAAACACATACACAGAGTCAAACGCACCGCAGATCAGTCCACCTCGTCTACACTTCACTGGATTAAAGATGTCCCGGGCCGCAGACAGATTAAAAGTGGTTTTGAATCATCTGGACCGGTCCCACGGCGCTGTCGTATCCTTTTAGAGACGTTTTTCGAGCGAGCGGCGCGATATACTTGAACGCGTGCGATCGAGGAAGCTGAAGGCGCGTCTGCCTCAAACATAGCGGCTGTTCTGGGATCTCACACACAGTACAAGCCGAGGCATTACGGACAGGCCTACTTTTTATCGATGGAAATACATATTTCTAGCAACATTGGATCATGTTTTAATTATAATTTCTATTTTGCTATGATAAATAAATCAAATAAAGCACAGGCATTGCTTTACGTTACATTTGTTTTGTTTGTATTATGGGTCCGGTTGCATAAACCTCTAAGACTAGTCTTACAAGTTAGACATCAATTTATTTTCTTTAAGACTGTTAATAACTTTTTTAAATCAGTTACATAAAACCGTAGATAAGCCTACTTTGATACCGAAAACTAAGACTGACTGCCCCTGACTAACTGCTAGTAGGTCATACTAAAACTTAAGACACTGTCTTAACATTATGGCTATGTTTATGCAACCGGCCGATGGTGTTGACATGTTATATATTATGAACTTTAACCTTATTATTCAGCGAGCATCCTTCACTTCTGCCCAAAATGTGTCCTATCATCATCATCCTCAAGCCTTTCAGTTAGTCAGCTGATCTTTCATTGTATTTTCCTGTGATTATCATCATGTACAACGCATTTTATAATTGTTGTAGTCTTTAAATATTGCTGAAATTCCATCAAGTAGACTTTAATTTATTTTAATCAGTAATAAATTCAGTAATGTGACGTCTATATAGTTGGTTCTTGGTCTGGTTGTAAAGTATGTTCTGGTTTGTCTGCAGATACACTTTTGACACGGATCTCCTGACTCCAGAACAGAGAATCGCCTATGAAAAGGATGGGTTCATACTCATCCGAAACTTGGTATCGGACGAGGATATTGACCAATTCAGGCAAGACTGATCAACACATTTTTTTTTTTTTAAATGCATTGAACATATTCATTTTAGTTTGTAACTATGGTTTTAACTAAAGTCGTAAATTATTTTTATTTGGGGAACAAATATTGATAATTATTTATTTTGCAAAAGCAATGCACTATGTATCCACACAAGGTATTTTTTTTAATACAATTGTGGACATAATCACAGATGGTTACATCACACAAATTCTAATATTTATGCAACACTGCCACTTTCAATCAATGAGAAATTCTGCTCAGTGGGATTAATAGGTGATTATTAGACTACATGTACATGTGAGTAGATCATTAACAGAAACTCTGAACCGAAGTTTAAAGAGATCAGTGTTTCGCAGGAAAGAGTTTGAGCGCATCTGTAAGAGAGAAGTGAAGGTGCCTGGTTTGTTGGTAATGAGAGATGTATCCATTGCTAAATCCGAGTTTGTTGAAGGCGAAAAGGCTGTTACCAAACTTCAGGACTTCCAAGAAGATCCCGAACTTTTCCGCTACTGCACTTTACCCCAGGTATACGCAAACACAGAGTACTATGCAAAAAATACCCTCTCTAAAAAGCAACAACAAACTATTTTGAATTTAATTTGAATGCTTGTTTCTCAGATCCTGAAGTATGTGAAGTGTTTCACGGGACCCAACATCATGGCCATGCACACCATGCTCATCAACAAACCACCTGACACAGGTATAGATACGCTTATCATGATTTACACAAGTTCGAAGTGTTCCTGAATCAACATCCTTGTTGGTGCGCAGGTGTGTTGGTCTGGTGATCGGATCAAGCAGAATGTCTTAGGAATTTTTATTCCTTGATTAACTGTGCATTTTTATGTGTTATTCATATACTCATCAAAATGTGTCCAGTATGCCATGGAAGATACATCCAAAACATGAAATGTGTGACGCAGAGGTTTGCATCTAAATACCTAAATGTGCACTTGTTTCAAACTTCCTAGGTAAGAAGACCTCTCGCCATCCCATGCACCAGGATCTACACTACTTCCCCTTCCGACCTGCCGATCGCATTGTGTGTTCATGGACCGCCATGGAGAAAGTGCACCGGGAAAACGGCTGCCTGGTCGTCCTGCCCGGCTCACACCACGGCACTCTGCAGGAACACGACTACCCAGAATGGGAGGTGAGAGAGACACAGGAATGAGGAATGATTAACGCAGATGCTCTACATCCGTCAGCCTCAGTTTGCTTCTTTGTTTCCTTCCAGGGTGGAATAAATAAGATGTACCACGGGGTGCGCAACTACGACCCAGACCATCCCAGAGTGCATTTAGAGATGGAGAAAGGAGATACAGTGTTTTTCCATCCTTTGCTGATCCACGGCTCAGGAATGAACCAAACCAAGGGATTTCGAAAGGTAGGAGGTACTTGCATGCATAAAAAAATGGAGCTTTTACTCTAGTATTTAAGACATTTCCCTCCCTGGTGGTAAAATCAAGTAAATGGGGACCAATACCAATTTCTCAACCTGAAAACACATTCAGATGTGATCAGGGATGCATTAGGCCACATTGCATTTGTAGTATTAACCATTGCATAACCATTTTAATGCGTTTAATGCCATTTTAAAACGTTTAGGCGTGAATAAAAATTCACGTGACTTTGCCTCAGCAGAGATTGTGATTGGATAACTGGTCTTAACAGCAGACCAATTTTATTTCACAGCATCTCAAATGTTGGTTTGATCATTCTGAAATGCCTGAGCCAATGTCTGTCATCAAAATGATTTGGTTTAATTCCCTCCCTGAACCGTCTCACATGATTGCGTTCCCAAACGCCAGGTAGCCGAGCGCAAGATAACATGGTAACATATTTATTGCGTTTCGTCTACACTCGTCTACATGGGATGGAAACGGTGCTTTATTCACAAATGTTTTGTGCAATATTCCAATTTTGCGTATAGGTTAAATTCGCAACTACTATCATACATATCTTACTGATGCAACATGTTATTTCAATAAAACAAGAGAGTTTAAAACTCAAATCTATATGACTCTATAATAAAACCATTGACAAATATGAAATTTGGAAAAGTGTTCAATTACATACACAACAGCAACAATGCACTGAAAAAGTAAAGTAAGGGATTACTCTTAATTTTCTGCAATTTAATTACAGTTACTTCTGATGCAATTAAACTCTATATAAAACAACAGTGACATTTAACTAATTTAATGTCTAATGTTAAAATGTATGTTTTTTTTATGTAAGCTTCTCTCTTTAAATACTTTGGTCAGTTCAAGAATAATTAATGCAATTTTATAGTATGTATTTGAAAGATTTAAAAGAGCAGTTTCATGTCTATCCTTGTATTGTTCTACTGGTCAGGGTTGATATGGGATTTAGAAAGTGATTAGTAATAAATAATGCAATACTTTTCATTAGTAGAGAGAGTCATTAGTACAGTAATCTAATTACACTGTTGGAGATGTAATTAGTAGCTATAATTACTTTTTTAAGAAGAACTTACCCAACACTGTTCATCAACATGCAGTAACATCCAACTTAGTAAGTCCTGTATGTGGTCACTAAATCCAAAACTACTGTGTTCATTTATTTCAGGCCATCTCCTGTCACTATGCCAGCTCTGACTGCTATTACATAGATGTGAAAGGAACAACTCAGGAGAACATCAGCAATGAAGTGAAGGAAATAGCAGCTAAGAAGTATGGAGTTGACGATACAATCTCCTTTCAGGTGTGTTTCCAGCTTCGAACGCAAAGTTTCTTTCATTGCACGTGGCTTGTCTTCAACATGCACGCGTTTGCTCTTTATGCAGGACACTTGGGCTTTGCGGGGACGTCTGGTCCAAGGAGAAAGAACATCGATGTGACTTGTGACTCTTCTGTCTGGCCTAGAGAGAGGGACGGCTTCTCAACTGGATTAATTAACAGCACACAGCTGTTTGTTAATTTGACAATTTCCTTAAAATTGATAATTATGGTTACATAATTGATACTTATGGAAAGTACAGCTTTCACCATCAGGTGGCAGTGTAGCGAGTAAATCATGGATCACACACACTGAATTGCCATCTGTGCCTGGGATGATCAGTCCTGATACCGATCTAACAATAGTGAAAGCCAGACATTGTAATTTTAGCATCATCGGAAATTGGTGTGGCTTTTCTTCAAGCGATGTAAGAACATTTGGGGAAATCACTGTCTTGGATAAATACTTCAGGTGTTTGTGAGAGTGTTTCCTGCAAGTAATTATTAGTGAGGTTATTAGTAGTACTTTGATGAGAATTCGAGTTCACAGCAGGTACTTGGGAAGGAATAATCGAGTACAGCACTTAATCTGCCTTTATTTGAAATAGATCCAGCATTTTGCTGATGGTTTTGAGAGAATCAGAGGCAAAGTAAATAATTTTACTATTAATTCTGAAATATTAAAGGGATTAATATGTTTGATCAACATTAGATCAGGTCTAAACATACCTATTAAACTTTGACTCTACAGTAATACAAACATTTCCTTGATAATAACAGCTTATAATCTAAACAAAAAAAGGGGTTTCTACCATATATTTTTGCTTAATTTAAATAAAATATACTTATATGTGAGTGCCAATGTTTAACTACAATAAATGCATTTAAAAAGGTACTGAACTTTACTGTGTGTTCATTTTTTTAATGTGCTGAAAGTGACATTTGCACAAGAAACGCCATTGAGACTTTCGCCTATGCAGGGGAATATTTTCGAGAAGTTTCTCTGAAACTTGCATGCAGAGAGGAAGCTAGTCCTATAGATAAATGGTAGGCCCTAATGCTTGAGCAGATGAATGTTTTTAATTAAAATTAAAATTTTCATCGTTCGCATGCACAAGTGTTTTGTGCGCACGCAGCGCAATAGCAGCCACCTTTGACTTGAGATCAGGCACTAGTGGTTTTCCAACCTCGATTTAGCAGATGTGAGCAAAATACACAATCTATTTATATATTTACCAGCTAACTGCAGTCCAAATCTTTGATCATGCTGATTAAAAGCAGAATAAGTGGGCATTTTAGGAGCAACCATGAATGCTTGTTTGTTTCTCTCTCTGCATACACACATATAATAAATCCCATACGTGCCCAGACTGCAGTCTCCATTAAAATCAAATTGCTTTTAGCAGAAAAGGTAGGTTCACTCAATGAAAGTGGCTATTTAAAGAGGTCCATGGTACAAACCAGTTCAAACCACACCCTAACAACAAGCTTCCACAGAAACCAACAGAAAGGATGGAGCAGTGAGTTAGGTTCAGCTTGTTCACATTTGAACCATTGGCATCAATAGGCTCTTGAGATCAACTTAGCTCACAATATTTTTGAGAAAGCTTAAAGGGATAGTTCACCCAAAAATGAAAATTCTGTCATTGTTTATTCATCCTCATGTTGTTCCAAAGGTCCATGAAGACGTTAAGCAGAATCTTCAGGCCGCTGTTTTCCATACGTTAAAAAGAAATGGGCTGTCAAGCTCCAAAAAAGCATGATAAAAG